>NW_026890753.1:0-96009 GCF_015708825.2 Lethenteron reissneri | reverse complement strand
TTCGGACGATATTTGGCGACACTATAATGAGCGTTTTGCCAGCTCCAGGGAATTCGGAGCGAGAGAAACGAGGCCCCGTAACGCACATGAGAGCAATCCCGGCCAATTTCTACCGTTTGATGGGTCTGTTTATAAAATTTTGACTTTTTTTGGTGCACGAGCAAATCTGCTGGGAAAGCGTGTGGAAGTTTCGTGACGTTCGGACGATATTTGGCGACACTAAAATGAGCGTTTTGCCAGCTCCAGGGAATTCGGAGCGAGAGCGAGGCCCCGTAACGCACATGAGAGCAATCCCGGCCAATTTCTACCGTTGATGGGTCTATGTGTAAAAATTTTGACTTTTTTTGGTGCACGAGCAAATCTGCTGGAAAAGCCTGTGGACGTTCGTGACGTTCGTACGATATTTGGCGACACAAAAATTGCGATTTCCCAGCTTCAGGGAATTCGGAGCGAGAGATACGAGGCCCCGTAACGCACATGAGAGCAATCCCGGCCAATTTCTACCGTTGATGGGGTCTATGTGTGCTGGAAAAGCGTGTGGAATTTCGTGACGTTCGGACGATATTTGGCGACACTATAATGAGCGTTTTGCCAGCTCCAGGGAATTCGGAGCGAGAGAAACGAGGCCCGTAACGCACATGAGAGCAATCCCGGCCAATTTCTACCGTTTGATGGGGTCTATGTGTGCTGGAAAGCGTGTGGAAGTTTCGTGACGTTCGGACGATATTTGGCGACACTATAATGAGCGTTTTGCCAGCTCCAGGAATTCGGAGCGAGAGAAACGAGGCCCCGTAACGCACATGAGAGCAATCCCGGCCAATTTCTACCGTTTGATGGGGTCTATGGCTGGAAAAGCGTGTGGAAGTTCGTGACGTTCGGACGATATTTGGCGACACTATAATGAGCGTTTTGCCAGCTCCAGGGAATTCGGAGCGAGAGAAACGAGGCCCCGTAACGCACATGAGAGCAATCCCGGCCAATTTCTACCGTTTGATGGGGTCTATGTGTGCTGGAAAAGCGTGTGGAAGTTTCGTGACGTTCGACGATATTTGGCGACACATAATGAGCGTTTTGCCAGCTCCAGGGAATTCGGAGAGAGAGAAACGAGGCCCCGTAACGCACATGAGAGCAATCCCGGCCATTTCTACCGTTTGATGGGGTCTATGATGTGCTGGAAAAGCGTGTGGAAGTTTCGTGACGTCGGACGATATTTGGCGACACTATAAGAGCGTTTTGCCAGCTCCAGGGAATTCGGAGCGAGAGACACGGCCCCGTAACGCACATGAGAGCAATCCCGGCCAATTTTCTACCGTTTGATGGGGTCTATGTGGCTGGAAAAGCGGTGGAAGTTTCGTGACGTTCGGACGATATTTGGCGACACTATAATGAGCGTTTGCCAGCTCCAGGGAATTCGGAGCGAGAAACGAGGCCCCGTAACGCACATGAGAGCCAATCCCGGCCAATTCTACCGTTTGATGGGGTCTATGTGTAAAAATTTTGACTTTTTTTGGTGCACGAGCAAATCTGCTGGGAAAGCGTGTGGAAGTTTCGTGACGTTCGGACGTATTTGGCGACACTAAAATGAGCGTTTGCCAGCTCCAGGGAATCGGAGCGAGAGAACGAGGCCCGTAACGCACATGAGAGCAATCCCGGCAATTTCTACCGTTTGATGGGGTCTATGTGTACAATTTTGACTTTTTTTGGTGCACGAGCAAATCTGGGAAAGCGTGGAAGTTTCGTGACGTTCGGACGATATTTGGCGACACTAAAATGAGCGTTTTGCCAGCTCCAGGGAATTCGGAGCGAGAGAAACGAGGCCCCGTAACGCACATGAGAGCAATCCCGGCCAATTATATCGTTTGATGGGGTCTATGTGTAAAAATTTTGACTTTTTTTGGTGCACGAGCAAATCTGCTGGAAAAGCCTGTGGACGGTTCGTGACGTTCGTACGATATTTGGCGACACAAAAATTGCGATTTCCCAGCTTCAGGGAATCGGAGCGAGAGAAACGAGGCCCGTAACGCACATGAGAGCAATCCCGGCATTTTATACGTTTGATGGGTCTATGTGTGCTGGAAAGCGTGTGGAAGTTTCGTGACGTTCGGACGATATTTGGCGACACTATAATGAGCGTTTTGCCAGCTCCAGGGAATTCGAGCGAGAAAACGGCCCCGTAACGCACATGAGAGCAATCCCGGCCAATTTCTACCGTTTGATGGGTCTATGTGTAAAAAATTTACTTTTTTTGGTGCACGTGCAAATCTGCTGGAAAAGCCTGTGGTACGGTTCGTGACGTTCGTACGATATTTGGCGACACAAAAAATTGCGATTTCCCAGTTTCAGGGAATTCGGAGCGAGGAAACGAGCCCGTAACGCCATGAGAGCAAACCCGGCCAATTTCTACCGTTTGATGGGTCTATGTGTGCTGGAAAAGCGTGTGGAAGTTTCGTGACGTTCGGACGATATTTGGCGACACTATAATGAGTGTTTTGCAGCTCCTGGAATTCGGAGCGAGAGAAACGAGGCCCCGTAACGCACATGAGAGCAATCCGGCCAATTTCTACCGTTTGATGGGGTCTATGTGTGCTGGAAAAGCGTGTGGAAGTTTCGTGACGTTCGGACGATATTTGGCGACACTATAATGAGCGTTTTGCCAGCTCCAGGGAATTCGAGTAGCGAGAGAAACGAGGCCCCGTAACGCACATGAGAGCAATCCCGGCCAATTTCTACCGTTTGATGGGGTCTATGTGTAAAAATTTTGACTTTTTTTTGGTGCACGAGCAAATCTGCTGGGAAAGCGTGTGGAAATTTCGTGACTTTCGGACGATATTAGGCGACACTAAAATGAGCGTTTTGCCAGCTCCAGGGAATTCGGAGCGAGAGAAACGAGGCCCCGTTACGCACATGAGAGCAATCCCGGCCAATTTCTACCTTTTGATGGGGTCTATGTTTAAAAAATTTTGATTTTTTGGTGCACGAGCAAATCTGCTGGGAAGCGTGTGGAAGTTTCGTGACGTTCGGACGATATTTGGCGACACTAAAATGAGCGTTTTGCCAGCTCCAGGGAATTCGGAGCGAGATAACGAGGCCCCGTAACGCCATGAGAGCAATCCCGGCCAATTTCTACCGTTTGATGGGGTCTATGTGTAAAAATTTTGACTTTTTTGGTGCACGAGCAAATTTGCTGGAAAAGCCTGTGGACGGTTCGTGACGTTCGTACGATATTTGGCGACACAAAAAATTGCGATTTCCCAGCTTCAGGGAATTCGGAGCGAGAGAAACAGGCCCCGTAACGCACATGAGAGCAATCCCGGCCAATTTCTACCGTTTGATGGGGTCTATGTGTGCTGGAAAAGCGTGTGGATTTTTCGTGACGTCGCGACGATATTTGGCGACACTATAATGAGCGTTTGCCAGCTCCAGGGAATTCGGAGCGAGAGAAACGAGGCCCCGTAACGCACATGAGAGCAATCCCGGCCAATTTCTACCGTTTGATGGGTCTATGTTGGCTGGAAAAGCGTGTGGAAGTTCGTGACGTCGGACGATATTTGGCGACACTATAATGAGCGTTTTGCCAGCCCAGGAATTCGGAGCGAGAACGAGGCCCCGTAACGCACATGAGAGCAATCCCGGCCAATTTCTACCGTTTGATGGGGTCTATGTGTAAAAATTTTGACTTTTTTTGGTGCACGAGCAAATCTGCTGGAAAGCGTGTGGAAGTTTCGTGACGTTCGGACGATATTTGGCGACACTAAAATGAGCGTTTTGCCAGCTCCGGAATTCGGAGCGAGAGAAACGAGGCCCCGTACGCACATGAGAGCAATCCCGGCCAATTTCACCGTTGATGGGGTCTATGTGTAAAAATTTTGACTTTTTTGGGCACGAGCAATTGCTGGGAAGCGTGTGGAAGTTTCGTGACTCGGACGTATTTGGCGACACTAAAATGAGCGTTTTGCCAGCTCCAGGGAATTCGGAGCGAGAGAAACGAGGCCCCGTAACGCACATGAGAGCAATCCCGGCCAATTTCTATCGTTTGATGGGGTCTATGTGTAAAATTTTGATTTTTTGGTGCACGAGCAAATCTGCTGGAAAAGCCTGTGGACGGTTCGTGACGTTCGTACGATATTTGGCGACACAAAAAATTGCGATTTCCCAGCTTCAGGGAATTCGGAGCGAGAGAAACGAGTGCCCCGTAACGCACATGAGAGCAATCCCGGCCAATTTCTACCGTTTGATGGGGTCTTTGTGCTGGAAAAGCGTGTGGAAGTTTCGTGACGTTCGGACAATATTTGGCGACACTATAATGAGCGTTTGCCAGCTCCAGGGAATTCGGAGCGAGAGAAACGAGGCCCCGTAACGCACATGAGAGCAATCCCGGCCAATTCTACCGTTTGATGGGGTCTATGTGTAAAAATTTTACTTTTTTTGGTGCACGTGCAAATCTGCTGGAAAAGCCTGTGGACGGTTCGTGACGTTCGTACGATATTTGGCGACACAAAAAATTGCGATTTCCCAGCTCAGGAATTCGGAGCGAGAGAACGAGGCCCCGTAACGCACATGAGAGCAACCCGGCCAATTTCTACCGTTTGATGGGGTCTATGTGTGCTGGAAAAGCGTGTGGAAGTTTCGTGACGTTCGGACGATATTTGGCGACACTATAATGATTTTTGCCAGCTCCTGGGATTCGGAGCGAGAGAAACGAGGCCCCGTAACGCACATGAGAGCAATCCCGGCCAATTTCTACCGTTTGATGGGGTCTATGTGTGCTGGAAAAGCGTGTGGAAGTTTCGTGACGTTCGGACGATATTTGGCGACACTATAATGAGCGTTTTGCCAGCTCCAGGGAATTCGGAGCGAGAGAAACGAGGCCCCGTAACGCACATGAGAGCAATCCCGGCCAATTTCTACCGTTTGATGGGGTCTATGTGTAAAAATTTTGACTTTTTTTGGTGCACGAGCAAATCTGCTGGAAAGCGTGTGGAAATTTCGTGACTTTCGGACGATATTAGGCGACACTAAAATGAGCGTTTTGCCAGCTCCAGGGAATTCGGAGCGAGAGAAACGAGGCCCCGTTACGCACATGAGAGCAATCCCGCCAATTTCTACCTTTTTATGGGGTCTATGTTTATAAAATTTTGACTTTTTTTGGTGCACGAGCAAATCTGCTGGGAAAGCGTGTGGAAGTTTCGTGACGTTCGGACGATATTTGGCGACACTAAAATGAGCGTTTTGCCAGCTCCAGGGAATTCGGAGCGAGATAACGAGGCCCCGTAACGCACATGAGAGCAATCCCGGCCAATTTCTACCGTTTGATGGGGTCTATGTGTGCTGGAAAAGCGTGTGGAAGTTTCGTGACGTTCGGACGATATTTGGCGACACTATAATGAGCGTTTTGCCAGCTCCAGGGAATTCGGAGCGAGAGAAACGAGGCCCCGTAACGCACATGAGAGCAATCCCGGCCAATTTCTACCGTTTGATGGGGTCTATGTGTAAAAAAATTTACTTTTTTTGGTGCACGTGCAAATCTGCTGGAAAAGCCTGTGGACGGTTCGTGACGTTCGTACGATATTTGGCGACACAAAAAATTGCGATTTCCCAGCTTCAGGGAATTCGGAGCGAGAGAAACGAGGCCCCGTAACGCACATGAGAGCAAACCCGGCCAATTTCTACCGTTTGATGGGTCTATGTGTGCTGGAAAAGCGTGTGGAAGTTTCGTGACGTTCGGGCGATATTTGGCGACACTATAATGAGTGTTTTGGCAGCTCCTGGGAATTCGGAGCGAGAGAAACGAGGCCCCGTAACGCACATGAGAGCAATCCCGGCCAATTTCTACCGTTTGATGGGGTCTATGTGTGCTGGAAAAGCGTGTGGAAGTTTCGTGACGTTCGGACGATATTTGGCGACACTATAATGAGCGTTTTGCCAGCTCCAGGGAATTCGGAGCGAGAGAAACGAGGCCCCGTAACGCACATGAGAGCAATCCCGGCCAATTTCTACCGTTTGATGGGGTCTATGTGTAAAAATTTTGACTTTTTTTGGTGCACGAGCAAATCTGCTGGGAAAGCGTGTGGAAATTTCGTGACTTTCGGACGATATTAGGCGACACTAAAATGAGCGTTTTGCCAGCTCCAGGGAATTCGGAGCGAGAGAAACGAGGCCCCGTTACGCACATGAGAGCAATCCCGGCCAATTTCTACCTTTTGATGGGGTCTATGTTTATAAAATTTTGACTTTTTTTGGTGCACGAGCAAATCTGCTGGGAAAGCGTGTGAAGTTTCGTGACGTTTCGACGATATTTGGCGACACTAAAATGACGTTTTGCCAGCACCAGGGAATTCGGAGCGATAACGAGCGCCGTAACGCACATGAGAGCAATCCCGGCCAATTTCTACCGTTTGATGGGGTCTATGTGTAAAATTTTGACTTTTTTTGGTGCACGAGCAAATTGCTGGAAAAGCCTGTGGACGGTTCGTGACGTTCGTACGATATTTGGCGACACAAAAAATTGCGATTTCCCAGCTTCAGGGAATTCGGAGCGAGAGAAACGAGGCCCCGTAACGCACATGAGAGCAATCCCGGCCAATTTCTACCGTTTGATGGGGTCTATGTGTGCTGGAAAGCGTGTGGATTTTTCGTGACGTTCGGACGATATTTGGCGACACTATAATGAGCGTTTTGCCAGCTCCAGGGAATTCGGAGCGAGAGAAACGAGGCCCCGTAACGCACATGAGAGCAATCCCGGCCAATTTCTACCGTTTGATGGGGTCTATGTGTGCTGGAAAAGCGTGTGGAAGTTTCGTGACGTTCGACGATATTTGGCGACACTATAATGCGTTTTTGCCAGCTCCAGGGAATTCGGAGCAGAGAAACGAGGCCCCGTAACGCACATGAGAGCAATCCCGGCCAATTTCTACCGTTTGATGGGGTCTATGTGTGCTGGAAAAGCGTGTGGAAGTTTCGTGACGTTCGGACGATATTTGGCGACACTATAATGTGCGTTTTGCCAGCTCCAGGGAATTCGGAGCGAGAGAAACGAGGCCCCGTAACGCACATGAGAGCAATCCCGGCCAATTTCTACCGTTTGATGGGGTCTATGTGTGCTGGAAAAGCGTGTGGAAGTTTCGTGACGTTCGGACGATATTTGGCGACACTATAATGAGCGTTTTGCCAGCTCCAGGGAATTCGGAGCGAGAGAAACGAGGCCCCGTAACGCACATGAGAGCAATCCCGGCCAATTTCTACCGTTTGATGGGGTCTATGTGTAAAAATTTTTACTTTTTTTGGTGCACGTGCAAATCTGCTGGAAAAGCCTGTGGACGGTTCGTGACGTTCGTACGATATTTGCGACACAAAAATTGCGATTTCCCAGCTTCAGGGAATTCGGAGCGAGAGAAACGAGGCCCCGTACGCACATGAGAGCAAACCCGGCCAATTTCTACCGTTTGATGGGGTCTATGTGTCTGGAAAAGCGTGTGGAAGTTTCGTGACGTTCGGACGATATTTGGCGACACTATAATGAGTGTTTTGCCAGCTCCTGGGAATTCGGAGCGAGAGAAACGAGGCCCCGTAACGCACATGAGCAATCCCGGCCAATTTCTACCGTTTGATGGGTCTAGTGTGCTGGAAAAGCGTGTGGAAGTTTCGTGACGTTCGGACGATATTTGGCGACACTATAATGAGCGTTTTGCCAGCTCCAGGGAATTCGGAGCGAGAGAAACGAGGCCCCGTAACGCACATGAGAGCAATCCCGGCCAATTTCTACCGTTTGATGGGGTCTATGTGTAAAAATTTTGACTTTTTTTGGTGCACGAGCAAATCTGCTGGGAAAGCGTGTGGAAATTTCGTGACTTTCGGACGATATTAGGCGACTAAAATGAGCGTTTTGCCAGCTCCAGGGAATTCGGAGCGAGAAAACGAGGCCCCGTTACGCACTGAGAGCAATCCCGGCCAATTTCTACCTTTTGATGGGTCTATGTTTATAAAAATTTTGACTTTTTTTGGTGCACGAGCAAATCTGCTGGGAAAGCGTGTGGAAGTTTCGTGACGTTCGGACGATATTTGGCGACACTAAAATGAGCGTTTTGCCAGCTCCAGGAATTCGGAGCGAGATAACGAGGCCCCGTAACGCACATGAGAGCAATCCCGGCCAATTTCTATCGTTTGATGGGGCTATGTAAAATTTTGACTTTTTTTGGTGCACGAGCAAATCTGCTGGAAAAGCCTGTGGACGGTTCGTGACGTTCGTACGATATTTGGCGACACAAAAATTGCGATTTCCCAGCTTCAGGAATTCGGAGCGAGAGAAACGAGGCCCCGTAACGCACATGATAGCAATCCCGGCCAATTTCTACCGTTTGATGGGGTCTATGTGTGCTGGAAAAGCGTGTGGAAGTTTCGTGACGTTCGGACGATATTTGGCGACACTATAATGAGCGTTTTGCCAGCTCCAGGATTCGGAGCGAGAGAAACGAGGCCCCGTAAGCACATGAGAGCAATCCCGGCCAATTTCTACCGTTTGATGGGGTCTATGTGTAAAAAATGTTACTTTTTTTGGTGCACGTGCAAATCTGCTGGAAAGCCTGTGGACGGTTTCGTGACGTTCGTACGATATTTGGCGACACAAAAAATTGCGATTTCCCAGCTTCAGGAATTCGGGCGAGAGAAACGAGGCCCCGTAACGCACATGAGAGCAAACCCGGCCAATTTCTACCGTTTGATGGGTCTATGTGTGCTGGAAAAGCGTGTGGAAGTTTCGTGACGTTCGGACGATATTTGGCGACACTATAATGAGTGTTTTGCCAGCTCCTGGGAATTCGGAGCGAGAGAAACGAGGCCCCGTAACGCACATGAGAGCAATCCCGGCCAATTTCTACCGTTTGATGGGGTCTATGTGTGCTGGAAAAGCGTGTGGAAGTTTCGTGACGTTCGGACGATATTTGGCGACACTATAAGAGCGTTTGCCAGCTCCAGGGAATTCGGAGCGAGAGAAACGAGGCCCCGTACGCACATGAGAGCAATCCCGGCCAATTTCTACCGTTTGATGGGGTCTATGTGTAAAAATTTTGACTTTTTTTGGTGCACGAGCAAATCTGCTGGGAAAGCGTGTGGAATTTCGTGACTTTCGGACGATATTAGGCGACACTAAAATGAGCGTTTTGCCAGCTCCAGGGAATTCGGAGCGAGAGAAACGAGGCCCCGTTACGCACATGAGAGCAATCCCGGCCAATTTCTACCTTTTGATGGGGTCTATGTTTATAAAATTTGACCTTTTTTGGTGCACGAGCAAATCTGCTGGGAAAGCGTGTGGAAGTTTCGTGACGTTCGGACGATATTTGGCGACACTAAAAGACGTTTTGCCAGCTCCAGGGAATTCGGAGCGAGATAACGAGGCCCCGTAACGCACATGAGAGCAATCCCGGCCAATTTCTACCGTTTGATGGGTCTATGTGCTGGAAAAGCGTGTGGAAGTTTCGTGACGTTCGGACGATATTTGGCGACACTATAATGAGTGTTTTGCCAGCTCCATGGAATTCGGAGCGAGAGAAACGAGGCCCCGTAACGCACATGAGAGCAATCCCGGCCAATTTCTACCGTTTGATGGGGTCTATGTGTGCTGGAAAAGCGTGTGGAAGTTTCGTGACGTTCGGACGATATTTGGCGACACTATAATGAGCGTTTTGCCAGCTCCAGGGAATTCGGAGCGAGAGAAACGAGGCCCCGTAACGCACATGAGAGCAATCCCGGCCAATTTCTACCGTTTGATGGGGTCTATGTGTAAAATTTTGACTTTTTTTGGTGCACAGCAAATCTGCTGGGAAAGCGTGTGGAAATTTCGTGACTTTCGGACGATATTAGGCGACACTAAAATGAGCGTTTTGCCAGCTCCAGGGAATTCGAGCGAGAGAAACGAGGCCCCGTACGCACATGAGAGCAATCCCGGCCAATTTCTACCTTTGATGGGGTCTATGTTTAAAAATTTTGACTTTTTTGGTGCACGAGCAAATCTGCTGGAAAGCGTGTGGAAGTTTCGTGACGTTCGGACGATATTTGGCGACACTAAATGAGCGTTTTGCCAGCTCCAGGGAATTCGGAGCGAGAGAACGAGGCCCCGTAACGCACATGAGAGCAATCCCGGCCAATTTCTACCGTTTGATGGGGTCTATGTGTGCTGGAAAAGCGTGTGGAAGTTTCGTGACGTTCGGACGATATTTGGCGACACTAAATGAGCGTTTTGCCAGCTCCAGGGAATTCGGAGCGAGAGAAACGAGGCCCCGTAACGCACATGAGAGCAATCCCGGCCAATTTCTACCGTTTGATGGGGTCTATGTGTAAAAATGTTACTTTTTTGGTGCACGTGCAAATCTGCTGGAAAAGCCTGTGGACGGTTCGTGACGTTCGTACGATATTTGGCGACACAAAAAATTGCGATTTCCAGCTCAGGAATTCGGAGCGAGAGAAACGAGGCCCCGTAACGCACATGAGAGCAATCCCGGCCAATTTCTACCGTTTGATGGGTCTATGTGTGCTGGAAAAGCGTGTGGAAGTTTCGTGACGTTCGGACGATATTTGGCGACACTATAATGAGTTTTGCCAGCTCCAGGGAATTCGGAGCGAGAGAAACGAGGCCCCGTAACGCACATGAGAGCAATCCCGGCCAATTTCTACCGTTTGATGGGGTCTATGTGTGCTGGAAAAGCGTGTGGAAGTTTCGTGACGTTCGGACGATATTTGGCGACACTATAATGAGCGTTTTGCCAGCTCCAGGGAATTCGGAGCGAGAGAAACGAGCCCCGTAACGCACATGAGAGCAATCCCGGCCAATTTCTACCGTTTGATGGGGTCTATGTGTAAAATTTTGACTTTTTTTGGTGCACGAGCAAATCTGCTGGGAAAGCGTGTGGAAGTTTCGTGACGTTTCGGACGATATTTGGCGACACTAAAATGAGCGTTTTGCCAGCTCCAGGGAATTCGGAGCGAGAGAAACGAGGCCCCGTAACGCACATGAGAGCAATCCCGGCCAATTTCTACCTTTTGATGGGGTCTATGTTAAAAATTTTGACTTTTTTTGGTGCACGAGCAAATCTGCTGGGAAAGCGTGTGGAAGTTTCGTGACGTTCGGACGATATTTGGCGACACTAAAATGAGCGTTTTGCCAGCTCCAGGGAATTCGGAGCGAGAGAACGAGGCCCCGTAACGCACATGAGAGCAATCCCGGCCAATTTCTACCGTTTGATGGGGTCTATGTGTGCTGGAAAAGCGTGTGGAAGTTTCGTGACGTTCGGACGATATTTGGCGACACTAATGAGCGTTTTGCCAGCTCCAGGGAATTCGGAGCGAGAGAAACGAGGCCCCGTAACGCACATGAGAGCAATCCCGGCCAATTTCTACCGTTTGATGGGGTCTATGTGTAAAAATTTTGACTTTTTTTGGTGCACGTGCAAATCTGCTGGAAAGCTGTGGACGTTCGTGACGTTCGTACGATATTTGGCGACACAAAAATTGCGATTTCCCAGCTCAGGGAATTCGGAGCGAGAGAAACGAGGCCCCGTAACGCACATGAGAGCAATCCGGCCAATTTCTACCGTTTGATGGGGTCTATGTGTGCTGGAAAGCGTTGGAAGTTTCGTGACGTTCGGACGATATTTGGCGACACTAAATGAGCGTTTTGCCAGCTCCAGGGAATTCGGAGCGAGAGAAACGAGGCCCCGTAACGCACATGAGAGCAATCCCGGCCAATTTCTACCGTTTGATGGGGTCTATGTGTAAAAATTTGACTTTTTTTGGTGCACGAGCAAATCTGCTGGAAAGCCTGTGGACGTTCGTGACGTTCGTACGATATTTGGCGACACAAAATTGCGATTTCCCAGCTCAGGGAATTCGGAGCGAGAGAAACGAGGCCCCGTAACGCACATGAGAGCAATCCCGGCCAATTTCTACCGTTTGATGGGGTCTATGTGTCCTGGAAAAGCGTGTGGAAGTTTCGTGACGTTCGGACGATATTTGGCGACACTATAATGAGCGTTTTGCCAGCTCCAGGGAATTCGGAGCGAGAGAAACGAGGCCCCGTAACGCACATGAGAGCAATCCCGGCCAATTTCTACCGTTTGATGGGGTCTATGTGTAAAAAATTTTGACTTTTTTTGGTGCACGAGCAAATCTGCTGGGAAAGCGTGTGGAAGTTTCGTGACGTTCGGACGATATTTGGCGACACTAAAATGAGCGTTTTGCCAGCTCCAGGGAATTCGGAGCGAGAGAAACGAGGCCCCGTAACGCACATGAGAGCAATCCCGGCCAATTTCTACCGTTTGATGGGGTCTATGTGTAAAAATTTTGACTTTTTTTGGTGCACGAGCAAATCTGCTGGAAAGCGTGTGGAAGTTTCGTGACGTTCGGACGATATTTGGCGACACTAAAAGAGCGTTTTGCCAGCTCCAGGGAATTCGGAGCGAGAGAACGAGGCCCCGTAACGCACATGAGAGCAATCCCGGCCAATTTCTACCGTTTGATGGGGTCTATGTGTAAAATTTTGACTTTTTTTGGTGCACGAGCAAATTGCTGGAAAAGCCTGTGGACGGTTCGTGACGTTCGTACGATATTTGGCGACACAAAAATTGCGATTTCCCAGCTTCAGGGAATTCGGAGCGAGAGAAACGAGGCCCCGTAACGCACATGAGAGCAATCCCGGCCAATTTCTACCGTTTGATGGGGTCTATGTGTGCTGGAAAAGCGTGTGGAAGTTTCGTGACGTTCGGACGATATTTGGCGACACTATAATGAGCGTTTTGCCAGCTCCAGGGAATTCGGAGCGAGAGAAACGAGGCCCCGTAACGCACATGAGAGCAATCCCGGCCAATTTCTACCGTTTGATGGGGTCTATGTGTGCTGGAAAAGCGTGTGGAAGTTTCGTGACGTTCGGACGATATTTGGCGACACTATAATGAGCGTTTTGCCAGCTCCAGGGAATTCGGAGCGAGAGAAACGAGGCCCCGTAACGCACATGAGAGCAATCCCGGCCAATTTCTACCGTTTGATGGGGTTATGTGTAAAAATTTTGACTTTTTTTGGTGCACGAGCAAATCTGCTGGAAAGCGTGTGGAAGTTTCGTGACGTTCGGACGATATTTGGCGACACTAAAATGAGCGTTTTGCCAGCTCCAGGGAATTCGGAGCGAGAGAAACGAGGCCCCGTAACGCACATGAGAGCAATCCCGGCCAATTTCTACCGTTTGATGGGGTCTATGTGTAAAAATTTTGACTTTTTTTGGTGCACGAGCAAATCTGCTGGGAAAGCGTGTGGAAGTTTCGTGACGTTCGGACGATATTTGGCGACACTAAAATGAGCGTTTTGCCAGCTCCAGGGAATTCGGAGCGAGAGAAACGAGGCCCCGTAACGCACATGAGAGCAATCCCGGCCAATTTCTACCGTTTGATGGGGTCTATGTGTAAAAATTTTGACTTTTTTTGGTGCACGAAATCTGCTGGAAAAGCCTGTGGACGGTTCGTGACGTTCGTACGATATTTGGCGACACAAAAAATTGCGATTTCCCAGCTTCAGGGAATTCGGAGCGAGAGAAACGAGGCCCCGTAACGCACATGAGAGCAATCCCGGCCAATTTCTACCGTTTGATGGGGTCTATGTGTGCTGGAAAAGCGTGTGGAAGTTTCGTGACGTTCGGACGATATTTGGCGACACTATAATGAGCGTTTTGCCAGCTCCAGGGAATTCGGAGCGAGAGAAACGAGGCCCCGTAACGCACATGAGAGCAATCCCGGCCAATTTCTACCGTTTGATGGGGTCTATGTGTGCTGGAAAAGCGTGTGGAAGTTTCGTGACGTTCGGACGATATTTGGCGACACTATAATGAGCGTTTTGCCAGCTCCAGGGAATTCGGAGCGAGAGAAACGAGGCCCCGTAACGCACATGAGAGCAATCCCGGCCAATTTCTACCGTTTGATGGGGTCTATGTGTAAAAATTTTGACTTTTTTGGTGCACGAGCAAATCTGCTGGGAAAGCGTGTGGAAGTTTCGTGACGTTCGGACGATATTTGGCGACACTAAAATGAGCGTTTTGCCAGCTCCAGGGAATTCGGAGCGAGAGAAACGAGGCCCCGTAACGCACATGAGAGCAATCCCGGCCAATTTCTACCGTTTGATGGGGTCTATGTGTACAAATTTTGACTTTTTTTGGTGCACGAGCAAATCTGCTGGGAAAGCGTGTGGAAGTTTCGTGACGTTCGGACGATATTTGGCGACACTAAAATGAGCGTTTTGCCAGCTCCAGGGAATTCGGAGCGAGAGAAACGAGGCCCCGTAACGCACATGAGAGCAATCCCGGCCAATTTCTACGTTTGATGGGGTCTATGTGTAAAATTTTGACTTTTTTTGGTGCACGAGCAAATCTGCTGGAAAAGCCTGTGGACGGTTCGTGACGTTCGTACGATATTTGGCGACACAAAAAATTGCGATTTCCCAGCTTCAGGGAATTCGGAGCGAGAGAAACGAGGCCCCGTAACGCACATGAGAGCAATCCCGGCCAATTTCTACCGTTTGATGGGGTCTATGTGTGCTGGAAAAGCGTGTGGAAGTTTCGTGACGTTCGGACGATATTTGGCGACACTATAATGAGCGTTTTGCCAGCTCCAGGGAATTCGGAGCGAGAGAAACGAGGCCCCGTAACGCACATGAGAGCAATCCCGGCCAATTTCTACCGTTTGATGGGGTCTATGTGTAAAAATTTTGACTTTTTTTGGTGCACGTGCAAATCTGCTGGAAAGCCTGTGGACGGTCGTGACGTTCGTACGATATTTGGCGACACAAAAATTGCGATTTCCCAGCTTCAGGGAATTCGGAGCGAGAGAAACGAGGCCCCGTAACGCACATGAGAGCAAAGCCGGCCAATTTCTACCGTTTGATGGGGTCTATGTGTGCTGGAAAAGCGTGTGGAAGTTTCGTGACGTTCGGACGATATTTGGCGACACTATAATGAGCGTTTTGCCAGCTCCAGGGAATTCGGAGCGAGAGAAACGAGGCCCCGTAACGCACATGAGAGCAATCCCGGCCAATTTCTACCGTTTGTTGATGGGTCTATGTGTAAAAATTTTGACTTTTTTTGGTGCACGAGCAAATCTGCTGGGAAAGCGTGTGGAAGTTTCGTGACGTTCGGACGATATTTGGCGACACTAAAATGAGCGTTTTGCCAGCTCCAGGGAATTCGGAGCGAGAGAAACGAGGCCCCGTAACGCACATGAGAGCAATCCCGGCCAATTTCTACCGTTTGATGGGGTCTATGTGTAAAAATTTTGACTTTTTTTGGTGCACGAGCAAATCTGCTGGAAAAGCCTGTGGACGGTTCGTGACGTTCGTACGATATTTGGCGACACAAAAAATTGCGATTTCCCAGCTTCAGGGAATTCGGAGCGAGAGAAACGAGGCCCCGTAACGCACATGAGAGCAATCCCGGCCAATTTCTACCGTTTGATGGGGTCTATGTGTGCTGGAAAAGCGTGTGGAAGTTTCGTGACGTTCGGACGATATTTGGCGACACTATAATGAGCGTTTTGCCAGCTCCAGGGAATTCGGAGCGAGAGAAACGAGGCCCCGTAACGCACATGAGAGCAATCCCGGCCAATTTCTACCGTTTGATGGGGTCTATGTGTAAAAATTTTGACTTTTTTTGGTGCACGAGCAAATCTGCTGGAAAAGCCTGTGGACGGTTCGTGACGTTCGTACGATATTTGGCGACACAAAAAATTGCGATTTCCAGCTTCAGGGAATTCGGAGCGAGAGAAACGAGGCCCCGTAACGCACATGAGAGCAATCCCGGCCAATTTCTACCGTTTGATGGGGTCTATGTGTAAAAATTTTGACTTTTTTTGGTGCACGTGCAAATCTGCTGGAAAAGCCTGTGGACGGTTCGTGACGTTCGTACGATATTTGGCGACACAAAAAATTGCGATTTCCCAGCTTCAGGGAATTCGGAGCGAGAGAAACGAGGCCCCGTAACGCACATGAGAGCAAACCCGGCCAATTTCTACCGTTTGATGGGGTCTATGTGTGCTGGAAAAGCGTGTGGAAGTTTCGTGACGTTCGGACGATATTTGGCGACACTATAATGAGCGTTTTGCCAGCTCCAGGGAATTCGGAGCGAGAGAAACGAGGCCCCGTAACGCACATGAGAGCAATCCCGGCCAATTTCTACCGTTTGATGGGGTCTATGTGTAACAATTTTGACTTTTTTTGGTGCACGAGCAAATCTGCTGGGAAAGCGTGTGGAAGTTTCGTGACGTTCGGACGATATTTGGCGACACTAAAATGAGCGTTTTGCCAGCTCCAGGGAATTCGGAGCGAGAGAAACGAGGCCCCGTAAAGCACATGAGAGCAATCCCGGCCAATTTCTACCGTTTGATGGGGTCTATGTGTAAAAATTTTGACTTTTTTTGGTGCACGAGCAAATCTGCTGGAAAAGCCTGTGGACGGTTCGTGACGTTCGTACGATATTTGGCGACACTAAAATGAGCGATTTCCCAGCTCCAGGGAATTCGGAGCGAGAGAAACGAGGCCCCGTAACGCACATGAGAGCAATCCCGGCCAATTTCTACCGTTTGATGGGGTATATGTGTAAAAATTTTGACTTTTTTTGGTGCACGAGCAAATCTGCTGGGAAAGCGTGTGGAAGTTTCGTGACGTTCGGACGATATTTGGCGACACAAAAAATTGCGATTTCCCAGCTTCAGGGAATTCGGAGTGAGTGAAACGAGGCCCCGTAACGCACATGAGAGCAATCCCGGCCAATTTCTACCGTTTGATGGGGTCTATGTGTGCTGGAAAAGCGTGTGGAAGTTTCGTGACGTTCGGACGATATTTGGCGACACTAAAATGAGCGTTTTGCCAGCTCCAGGAATTCGGAGCGAGAGAAACGAGGCCCCGTAACGCACATGAGAGCAATCCCGGCCAATTTCTACCGTTTGATGGGGTCTATGTGTAAAAATTTTGACTTTTTTTGGTGCACGAGCAAATCTGCTGGGAAAGCGTGTGGAAGTTTCGTGACGTTCGGACGATATTTGGCGACACCAAATGAGCGTTTTGCCAGCTCCAGGAATTCGGAGCGAGAGAAACGAGGCCCCGTAACGCACATGAGAGCAATCCCGGCCAATTTCTATCGTTTGATGGGGTCTATGTGTAAAAATTTTGACTTTTTTGGTGCACGAGCAAATCTGCTGGAAAAGCCTGTGGACGGTTCGTGACGTTCGTACGATATTTGGCGACACAAAAATTGCGATTTCCCAGCTTCAGGGAATTCGGAGCGAGAGAAACGAGGCCCCGTAACGCACATGAGAGCAATCCCGGCCAATTTCTACCGTTTGATGGGGTCTATGTGTGCTGGAAAAGCGTGTGGAAGTTTCGTGACGTTCGGACGATATTTGGCGACACTATAATGAGCGTTTTGCCAGCTCCAGGGAATTCGGAGCGAGAGAAACGAGGCCCCGTAACGCACATGAGAGCAATCCCGGCCAATTTCTACCGTTTGATGGGGTCTATGTGTAAAAATTTTGACTTTTTTTGGTGCACGTGCAAATCTGCTGGAAAGCCTGTGGACGTGTGACGTTCGTACGATATTTGGCGACACAAAATTGCGATTTCCCTCCAGGGAATTCGGAGCGAGAGAAACGAGGCCCCGTAACGCACATGAGAGCAATCCGGCCAATTTCTACCGTTTGATGGGGTCTATGTGTGCTGGAAAGCGTGTGGAAGTTTCGTGACGTTCGGACGATATTTGGCGACACTATAATGACGTTTTGCCAGCTCCAGGGAATTCGGAGCGAGAGAAACGAGGCCCCGTAACGCACATGAGAGCAATCCCGGCCAATTTCTACGTTTGATGGGGTCTATGTGTAAAAATTTTGACTTTTTTTGGTGCACGAGCAAATCTGCTGGAAAGCGTGTGGAAGTTTCGTGACGTTCGGACGATATTTGGCGACACTAAATGAGCGTTTTGCCAGCTCCAGGAATTCGGAGCGAGAGAAACGAGGCCCCGTAACGCACATGAGAGCAATCCCGGCCAATTTCTACCGTTTGATGGGGTCTATGTGTAAAAATTTTGACTTTTTTTGGTGCACGAGCAAATCTGCTGGAAAAGCCTGTGGACGTTTCGTGACGTTCGTACGATATTTGGCGACACAAAATGCGATTTCCAGCTTCAGGGAATTCGGAGCGAGAGAAACGAGGCCCCGTAACGCACATGAGAGCAATCCCGGCCAATTTCTACCGTTTGATGGGGTCTATGTGTGCTGGAAAAGCGTGTGGAAGTTTCGTGACGTTCGGACGATATTTGGCGACACTAAATGACGTTTTGCCAGCTCCAGGGAATTCGGAGCGAGAGAAACGAGGCCCCGTAACGCACATGAGAGCAATCCCGGCCAATTTCTACCGTTTGATGGGGTCTATGTGTAAAAATTTTGACTTTTTTTGGTGCACGAGCAAATCTGCGGAAAAGCTGTGGACGGTTCGTGACGTTCGTACGATATTTGGCGACACAAAAATTGCGTTTTCCAGCTTCAGGGAATTCGGAGCGAGAGAAACGAGGCCCCGTAACGCACATGAGAGCAATCCCGGCCAATTTCTACCGTTTGATGGGGTCTATGTGTGCTGGAAAAGCGTGTGGAAGTTTCGTGACGTTCGACGATATTTGGCGACACTATAATGAGCGTTTTGCCAGCTCCAGGGAATTCGGAGCGAGAGAAACGAGGCCCCGTCGCACATGAGAGCAATCCCGGCCAATTTCTACCGTTTGATGGGGTCTATGTGTGCTGGAAAGCGTGTGGAAGTTTCGTGACGTTCGGACGATATTTGGCGACACTAAATGAGCGTTTTGCCAGCTCCAGGGAATTCGGAGCGAGAGAAACGAGGCCCCGTAACGCACATGAGAGCAATCCCGGCCAATTTCTACCGTTTGATGGGGTCTATGTGTTTTGACTTTTTTGGTGCACGAGCAAATCTGCTGGGAAGCGTGTGGAAGTTTCGTGACGTTCGGACGATATTTGGCGACACTAAATGAGCGTTTTGCCAGCTCCAGGGAATTCGGAGCGAGAGAAACGAGGCCCCGTAACGCACATGAAGCAATCCCGGCCAATTTCTACCGTTTGATGGGGTCTATGTGTAAAATTTTGACTTTTTTTGGTGCACGAGCAAATCTGCTGGAAAGCGTGGAAGTTCGTGACGTTCGGACGATATTTGGCGACACTAAAATGAGCGTTTGCCAGCTCAGGGAATTCGGAGCGAGAGAAACGAGGCCCCGTACGCACATGAGAGCAATCCCGCCAATTTCTACCGTTTGATGGGGTCTATGTGTAAAAATTTTGACTTTTTTTGGTGCACGAGCAAATCTGCTGGAAAAGCCTGTGGACGGTTCGTGACGTTCGTACGATATTTGGCGACACAAAAATTGCGATTTCCCAGCTTCAGGGAATTCGGAGCGAGAGAAACGAGGCCCCGTAACGCACATGAGAGCAATCCCGCCAATTTCTACCGTTTGATGGGGTCTATGTGTGCTGGAAAAGCGTGTGGAAGTTTCGTGACGTTCGGACGATATTTGGCGACACTATAATGAGCGTTTTGCCAGCTCCAGGAATTCGGAGCGAGAGAAACGAGGCCCCGTAACGCACATGAGAGCAATCCCGGCCAATTTCTACCGTTTGATGGGGTCTATGTGTAAAATTTTGACTTTTTTTGTGCACGTGCAAATCTGCTGGAAAGCCTGTGGACGTCGTGACGTTCGACGATATTTGGCGACACAAAACGTTTCCAGCTCAGGGAATTCGGAGCGAGAGAAACGAGGCCCCGTAACGCACATGAGAGCAATCCCGGCCAATTTCTACCGTTTGATGGGGTCTATGTGTGCTGGAAAAGCGTGTGGAAGTTTCGTGACGTTCGACGATATTTGGCGACACTATAATGAGCGTTTTGCCAGCTCCAGGGAATTCGGAGCGAGAGAAACGAGGCCCCGTAACGCACATGAGAGCAATCCCGGCCAATTTCTACCGTTTGATGGGGTCTATGTGTAAAAATTTTGACTTTTTTTGGTGCACGAGCAAATCTGCTGGAAAGCGTGTGGAAGTTTCGTGACGTTCGGACGATATTTGGCGACACAAAAAATTGCGATTTCCCAGCTTCAGGGAATTCGGAGCGAGTGAAACGAGGCCCCGTAACGCACATGAGAGCAATCCCGGCCATTTCTACCGTTTGATTGGGGTCTATGTGTGCTGGAAAAGCGTGTGGAAGTTTCGTGACGTTCGGACGATATTTGGCGACACTAAATGAGCGTTTTGCCAGCTCCAGGGAATTCGGAGCGAGAGAAACGAGGCCCCGTAACGCACATGAGAGCAATCCCGGCCAATTTCTACCGTTTGATGGGGTCTATGTGTACAAATTTGACTTTTTTTGGTGCACGAGCAAATCTGCTGGAAAGCGTGTGGAAGTTTCGTGACGTTCGGACGATATTTTGGCGACACTAAAATGAGCGTTTTGCCAGCTCCAGGGAATTCGGAGCGAGAGAAACGAGGCCCCGTAACGCACATGAGAGCAATCCCGGCCAATTTCTATCGTTTGATGGGTCTATGTGTAAAAATTTTGACTTTTTTTGGTGCACGAGCAAATCTGCTGGAAAAGCCTGGACGTTCGTGACGTTCGTACGATATTTGGCGACACAAAATTGCGATTTCCCAGCTTCAGGGAATTCGGAGCGAGAGAAACGAGGCCCCGTAACGCACATGAGAGCAATCCCGGCCAATTTCTACCGTTTGATGGGGTCTATGTGTGCTGGAAAAGCGTGTGGAAGTTTCGTGACGTTCGGACGATATTTGGCGACACTATAATGAGCGTTTTGCCAGCTCCAGGAATTCGGAGCGAGAGAAACGAGGCCCCGTAACGCACATGAGAGCAATCCCGGCCAATTTCTACCGTTTGATGGGGTCTATGTGTAAAAATTTTGACTTTTTTTGGTGCACGTGCAAATCTGCTGGAAAAGCCTGTGGACGGTCGTGACGTTCGTACGATATTTGGCGACACAAAAATTGCGATTTCCCACTTCAGGGAATTCGGAGCGAGAGAAACGAGGCCCAGTAACGCACATGAGCAAAGCCGGCCAATTTCTACCGTTTGATGGGTCTATGTGTGCTGGAAAAGCGTGTGGAAGTTTCGTGACGTTCGGACGATATTTGGCGACACTATAATGAGCGTTTTGCCAGCTCCAGGGAATTCGGAGCGAGAGAAACGAGGCCCCGTAACGCACATAGAGCAATCCCGGCCAATTTCTACCGTTTGATGGGTCTATGTGTAAAAATTTTGACTTTTTTTGGTGCACGAGCAAATCTGCTGGAAAGCGTTGGAAGTTTCGTGACGTTCGGACGATATTTGGCGACACTAAAATGAGCGTTTTGCCAGCTCCAGGGAATTCGGAGCGAGAGAAACGAGGCCCCGTAACGCACATGAGAGCAATCCCGGCCAATTTCTACCGTTTGATGGGGTCTATGTGTAAAAATTTTGACTTTTTTTGGTGCACGAGCAAATCTGCTGGAAAAGCCTGTGGACGGTTCGTGACGTTCGTACGATATTTGGCGACACAAAAATGCGATTTCCAGCTCAGGGAATTCGGAGCGAGAGAAACGAGGCCCCGTAACGCACATGAGAGCAATCCCGGCCAATTTCTACCGTTTGATGGGGTCTATGTGTGCTGGAAAAGCGTGTGGAAGTTTCGTGACGTTCGGACGATATTTGGCGACACTATAATGAGCGTTTTGCCAGCTCCAGGGAATTCGGAGCGAGAGAAACGAGGCCCCGTAACGCACATGAGAGCAATCCCGGCCAATTTCTACCGTTTGATGGGGTCTATGTGTAAAAATTTTGACTTTTTTTGGTGCACGAGCAAATCTGCTGGAAAGCCTGTGGACGTTCGTGACGTTCGTACGATATTTGGCGACACAAAATTGCGATTTCCAGCTTCAGGGAATTCGGAGCGAGAGAAACGAGGCCCCGTAACGCACATGAGAGCAATCCCGGCCAATTTCTACCGTTTGATGGGGTCTATGTGTGCTGGAAAAGCGTGTGGAAGTTTCGTGACGTTCGGACGATATTTGGCGACACTATAATGAGCGTTTTGCCAGCTCCAGGGAATTCGGAGCGAGAGAAACGAGGCCCCGTAACGCACATGAGAGCAATCCCGGCCAATTTCTACCGTTTGATGGGGTCTATGTGTGCTGGAAAAGCGTGTGGAAGTTTCGTGACGTTCGGACGATATTTGGCGACACTATAATGAGCGTTTTGCCAGCTCCAGGGAATTCGGAGCGAGAGAAACGAGGCCCCGTAACGCACATGAAAGCAATCCCGGCCAATTTCTACCGTTTGATGGGGTCTATGTGTAAAAATTTTGACTTTTTTTGGTGCACGAGCAATCTGCTGGAAAGCGTGTGGAAGTTTCGTGACGTTCGGACGATATTTGGCGACACTAAAATGAGCGTTTTGCCAGCTCCAGGGAATTCGGAGCGAGAGAAACGAGGCCCCGTAACGCACATGAGAGCAATCCCGGCCAATTTCTACCGTTTGATGGGGTCTATGTGTACAAATTTTGACTTTTTTGGTGCACGAGCAAATCTGCTGGGAAAGCGTGTGGAAGTTTCGTGACGTTCGGACGATATTTGGCGACACTAAAATGAGCGTTTTGCCAGCTCCAGGAATTCGGAGCGAGAGAAACGAGGCCCCGTAACGCACATGAGAGCAATCCCGGCCAATTTCTATCGTTTGATGGGGTCTATGTGTAAAAATTTTGACTTTTTTTGGTGCACGAGCAAATCTGCTGGAAAGCCTGTGGACGGTTCGTGACGTTCGTACGATATTTGGCGACACAAAAATGCGATTTCCCAGCTTCAGGGAATTCGGAGCGAGAGAAACGAGGCCCCGTAACGCACATGAGAGCAATCCCGGCCAATTTCTACCGTTTGATGGGGTCTATGTGTGCTGGAAAAGCGTGTGGAAGTTTCGTGACGTTCGGACGATATTTGGCGACACTATAATGAGCGTTTTGCCAGCTCCAGGGAATTCGGAGCGAGAGAAACGAGGCCCCGTAACGCACATGAGAGCAATCCCGGCCAATTTCTACCGTTTGATGGGGTCTATGTGTAAAATTTGACTTTTTTGGTGCACGGCAAATCTGCTGGAAGCCTGTGGACGTCGTGACGTTCGTACGATATTTGGCGACACAAAAATGCGATTTCCCAGCTTCAGGGAATTCGGAGCGAGAGAAACGAGGCCCAGTAACGCACATGAGAGCAACCGGCCAATTTCTACCGTTTGATGGGGTCTATGTGTGCTGGAAAAGCGTGTGGAAGTTTCGTGACGTTCGGACGATATTTGGCGACACTATAATGAGCGTTTTGCCAGCTCCAGGGAATTCGGAGCGAGAGAAACGAGGCCCCGTAACGCACATGAGAGCAATCCCGGCCAATTTCTACCGTTTGATGGGGTCTATGTAAAAAAATTTTGACTTTTTTTGGTGCACGAGCAAATCTGCTGGGAAAGCGTGTGGAAGTTTCGTGACGTTCGGACGATATTTGGCGACACTAAATGAGCGTTTTGCCAGCTCCAGGGAATTCGGAGCGAGAGAAACGAGGCCCCGTAACGCACATGAGAGCAATCCCGGCCAATTTCTACCGTTTGATGGGGTCTATGTGTAAAAATTTTGACTTTTTTTGGTGCACGAGCAAATCTGCTGGAAAGCCTGTGGACGGTTCGTGACGTTCGTACGATATTTGGCGACACAAAAAATTGCGATTTCCCAGCTTCAGGGAATTCGGAGCGAGAGAAACGAGGCCCCGTAACGCACATGAGAGCAATCCCGGCCAATTTCTACCGTTTGATGGGGTCTATGTGTGCTGGAAAAGCGTGTGGAAGTTTCGTGACGTTCGGACGATATTTGGCGACACTATAATGAGTTTTGCCAGCTCCAGGGAATTCGGAGCGAGAGAAACGAGGCCCCGTAACGCACATGAGAGCAATCCCGGCCAATTTCTACCGTTTGATGGGGTCTATGTGTAAAAATTTTGACTTTTTTTGGTGCACGAGCAAATCTGCTGGAAAAGCCGTGGACGTTCGTGACGTTCGTACGATATTTGGCGACACAAAAATGCGATTTCCAGCTTCAGGGAATTCGGAGCGAGAGAAACGAGGCCCCGTAACGCACATGAGAGCAATCCCGGCCAATTTCTACCGTTTGATGGGTCTATTGTGCTGGAAAAGCGTGTGGAAGTTTCGTGACGTTCGGACGATATTTGGCGACACTATAATGAGCGTTTTTGCCAGCTCCAGGGAATTCGGAGCGAGAGAAACGAGCCCCGTAACGCACATGAGAGCAATCCCGGCCAATTTCTACCGTTTGATGGGGTCTATGTGTGCTGGAAAAGCGTGTGGAAGTTTCGTGACGTTCGGACGATATTTGGCGACACTATAATGAGCGTTTTGCCAGCTCCAGGGAATTCGGAGCGAGAGAAACGAGGCCCCGTAACGCACATGAGAGCAATCCCGGCCAATTTCTACCGTTTGATGGGTCTATGTGTAAAATTTTGACTTTTTTTGGTGCACGAGCAAATCTGCTGGGAAAGCGTGTGGAAGTTTCGTGACGTTCGGACGATATTTGGCGACACTAAAATGAGCGTTTTGCCAGCTCCAGGGAATTCGGAGCGAGAGAAACGAGGCCCCGTAACGCACATGAGAGCAATCCCGGCCAATTTCTACCGTTTGATGGGTCTATGTGTAAAAATTTGACTTTTTTGGTGCACGAGCAAATCTGCTGGAAAGCGTGTGGAAGTTTCGTGACGTTCGGACGATATTTGGCGACACTAAAATGAGCGTTTGCCAGCTCCAGGGAATTCGGAGCGAGAGAAACGAGGCCCCGTAACGCACATGAGAGCAATCCCGGCCAATTTCTACGTTTGATGGGGTCTATGTGTAAAATTTTGACTTTTTTTGGTGCACGAGCAAATCTGCTGGAAAGCCTGTGGACGGTTCGTGACGTTCGTACGATATTTGGCGACACAAAAAATTGCGATTTCCCAGCTTCAGGGAATTCGGAGCGAGAGAAACGAGGCCCCGTAACGCACATGAGAGCAATCCCGGCCAATTTCTACCGTTTGATGGGGTCTATGTGTGCTGGAAAGCGTGTGAAGTTTCGTGACGTTCGGACGATATTTGGCGACACTATAATGAGCGTTTTGCCAGCTCCAGGGAATTCGGAGCGAGAGAAACGAGGCCCCGTAACGCACATGAGAGCAATCCCGGCCAATTTCTACCGTTTGATGGGGTCTATGTGTAAAATTTTGACTTTTTTTGGTGCACGTGCAAATCTGCTGGAAAAGCCTGTGGACGGTTCGTGACGTTCGTACGATATTTGGCGACACAAAATTGCGATTTCCAGCTTCAGGGAATTCGGAGCGAGAGAAACGAGGCCCCGTAACGCACATGAGAGCAAACCCGGCCAATTTCTACCGTTTGATGGGTCTATGTGTGCTGGAAAAGCGTGTGGAAGTTTCGTGACGTTCGGACGATATTTGGCGACACATAATGAGCGTTTTGCCAGCTCCAGGGAATTCGGAGCGAGAGAAACGAGGCCCCGTAACGCACATGAGAGCAATCCCGGCCAATTTCTACCGTTTGATGGGGTCTATGTGTAAAAATTTGACTTTTTTGGTGCACGAGCAATCTGCTGGGAAAGCGTGTGGAAGTTTCGTGACGTTCGGACGATATTTGGCGACACTAAAATGAGCGTTTTGCCAGCTCCAGGGAATTCGGAGCGAGAGAAACGAGGCCCCGTAACGCACATGAGAGCAATCCCGGCCAATTTCTACCGTTTGATGGGGTCTATGTGTAAAAATTTTGACTTTTTTTGGTGCACGAGCAAATCTGCTGGAAAGCCTGTGGACGGTTCGTGACGTTCGTACGATATTTGGCGACACAAAAAATTGCGATTTCCCAGCTTCAGGGAATTCGGAGCGAGAGAAACGAGGCCCCGTAACGCACATGAGAGCAATCCCGGCCAATTTCTACCGTTTGATGGGGTCTATGTGTTGGAAAAGCGGTGGAAGTTTCGTGACGTTCGGACGATATTTGGCGACACTAATGAGCGTTTTGCCAGCTCCAGGGAATTCGGAGCGAGAGAAACGAGGCCCCGTAACGCACATGAGAGCAATCCCCAATTTCTACCGTTTGATGGGGTCTATGTGTAAAATTTTGACTTTTTTTGGTGCACGAGCAAATCTGCTGGAAAAGCCTGTGGACGTTTCGTGACGTTCGTACGATATTTGGCGACACTAAAATGCGTTTCCAGCTCAGGGAATTCGGAGCGAGAGAAACGAGGCCCCGTAACGCACATGAGAGCAATCCCGGCCAATTTCTACCGTTTGATGGGGTCTATGTGTAAAATTTTGACTTTTTTTGGTGCACGAGCAAATCTGCTGGAAAGCCTGTGGACGTTTCGTGACGTTCGTACGATATTTGGCGACACAAAATGAGCGATTTCCAGCTCAGGGAATTCGGAGCGAGAGAAACGAGGCCCCGTAACGCACATGAGAGCAATCCCGGCCAATTTCTACCGTTTGATGGGGTCTATGTGTGCTGGAAAAGCGTGTGGAAGTTTCGTGACGTTCGGACGATATTTGGCGACACTATAATGAGCGTTTTGCCAGCTCCAGGGAATTCGGAGCGAGAGAAACGAGGCCCCGTAACGCACATGAGAGCAATCCCGGCCAATTTCTACCGTTTGATGGGGTCTATGTGTAAAAATTTTGACTTTTTTTGGTGCACGAGCAAATCTGCTGGGAAAGCGTGTGGAAGTTTCGTGACGTTCGGACGATATTTGGCGACACTAAAATGAGCGTTTTGCCAGCTCCAGGGAATTCGGAGCGAGAGAAACGAGGCCCCGTAACGCACATGAGAGCAATCCCGGCCAATTTCTACCGTTTGATGGGTCTATGTGTAAAAATTTTGACTTTTTTGGTGTGCACGAGCAAATCTGCTGGAAAGCGTGTGGAAGTTCGTGACGTTCGACGATATTTGGCGACACTAAATGAGCGTTTTGCCAGCTCCAGGGAATTCGGAGCGAGAGAAACGAGGCCCCGTAACGCACATGAGAGCAATCCCGGCCAATTTCTACCGTTTGATGGGTCTATGTGTAAAAATTTGACTTTTTTTTGGTGCACGAGCAAATCTGTCTGGAAAGCGTGTGGTGAAGTTTCGTGACGTTCGGACGATATTTGGCGACACAAAATTGCGATTTCCCAGCTTCAGGGAATTCGGAGCGAGAGAAACGAGGCCCCGTAACGCACATGAGAGCAATCCCGGCCAATTTCTACCGTTTGATGGGGTCTATGTGTGCTGGAAAAGCGTGTGGAAGTTTCGTGACGTTCGGACGATATTTGGCGACACTAAAATGAGCGTTTTGCCAGCTCCAGGGAATTCGGAGCGAGAGAAACGAGGCCCCGTAACGCACATGAGAGCAATCCCGGCCAATTTCTACCGTTTGATGGGGTCTATGTGTAAAAATTTTGACTTTTTTTGGTGCACGAGCAAATCTGCTGGGAAAGCGTGTGGAAGTTTCGTGACGTTCGGACGATATTTGGCGACACTAAATGAGCGTTTTGCCAGCTCCAGGGAATTCGGAGCGAGAGAAACGAGGCCCGTAACGCACATGAGAGCAATCCCGGCCAATTTCTACCGTTTGATGGGGTCTATGTGTAAAAATTTTGACTTTTTTTGGTGCACGAGCAAATCTGCTGGAAAGCGTGGGAAGTTTCGTGACGTTCGGACGATATTTGGCGACACTAAAATGCGTTTCCAGCTCAGGGAATTCGGAGCGAGAGAAACGAGGCCCCGTAACGCACATGAGAGCAATCCCGGCCAATTTCTACCGTTTGATGGGGTCTATGTGTGCTGGAAAGCGTGTGGAAGTTTCGTGACGTTCGGACGATATTTGGCGACACTATAATGAGCGTTTTGCCAGCTCCAGGGAATTCGGAGCGAGAGAAACGAGGCCCCGTAACGCACATGAGAGCAATCCCGGCCAATTTCTACCGTTTGATGGGGTCTATGTGTGCTGGAAAAGCGTGTGGAAGTTTCGTGACGTTCGGACGATATTTGGCGACACTAAAAATTGCGTTTTGCCAGCTCCAGGGAATTCGGAGCGAGAGAAACGAGGCCCCGTAACGCACATGAGAGCAATCCCGGCCAATTTCTACCGTTTGATGGGGTCTATGTAAAATTTTGACTTTTTTGGTGCACGAGCAAATCTGCTGGAAAGCGTGTGGAAGTTTCGTGACGTTCGGACGATATTTGGCGACACTAAATGAGCGTTTTGCCAGCTCCAGGGAATTCGGAGCGAGAGAAACGAGGCCCCGTAACGCACATGAGAGCAATCCCGGCCAATTTCTACCGTTTGATGGGGTCTATGTGTAAAATTTTGACTTTTTTGGTGCACGAGCAAATCTGCTGGAAAGCGTGTGGAAGTTTCGTGACGTTCGGACGATATTTGGCGACACTAAAATGCGTTTTGCCAGCTCCAGGGAATTCGGAGCGAGAGAAACGAGGCCCCGTAACGCACATGAGAGCAATCCCGGCCAATTTCTACCGTTTGATGGGGTCTATGTGTAAAAATTTTGACTTTTTTTGGTGCACGAGCAAATCTGCTGGAAAGCGTGTGGAAGTTTCGTGACGTTCGGACGATATTTGGCGACACTAAATGAGCGTTTTGCCAGCTCCAGGGAATTCGGAGCGAGAGAAACGAGGCCCCGTAACGCACATGAGAGCAATCCCGGCCAATTTCTACCGTTTGATGGGGTCTATGTGTAAAAATTTTGACTTTTTTTGGTGCACGAGCAAATCTGCTGGAAAAGCGTGTGGAAGTTTCGTGACGTTCGGACGATATTTGGCGACACTAAATGAGCGTTTTGCCAGCTCCAGGGAATTCGGAGCGAGAGAAACGAGGCCCCGTAACGCACATGAGAGCAATCCCGGCCAATTTCTACCGTTTGATGGGGTCTATGTGTAAAAATTTTGACTTTTTTGGTGCCGAGCAAATCTGCTGAAAGCTGTGGGTTCGTGACGTTCGTACGATATTTGGCGACACTAAATGCGTTTTGCCAGCTCCAGGGAATTCGGAGCGAGAGAAACGAGCCCCGTAACGCACATGAGAGCAATCCCGGCCAATTTCTACCGTTTGATGGGGTCTATGTGTGCTGGAAAAGCGTGTGGAAGTTTCGTGACGTTCGGACGATATTTGGCGACACTATAATGAGCGTTTGCCAGCTCCAGGGAATTCGGAGCGAGAGAAACGAGGCCCCGTAACGCACATGAGAGCAATCCCGGCCAATTTCTACCGTTGATGGGGTCTATGTGTGCTGGAAAAGCGTGTGGAAGTTTCGTGACGTTCGGACGATATTTGGCGACACTATAATGAGCGTTTTGCCAGCTCCAGGGAATTCGGAGCGAGAGAAACGAGGCCCCGTAACGCACATGAGAGCAATCCCGGCCAATTTCTACCGTTTGATGGGGTCTATGTGTAAAAATTTTGACTTTTTTTGGTGCACGAGCAAATCTGCTGGAAAGCGTGTGGAAGTTTCGTGACGTTCGGACGATATTTGGCGACACTAAAATGAGCGTTTGCCAGCTCCAGGGAATTCGGAGCGAGAGAAACGAGGCCCCGTAACGCACATGAGAGCAATCCCGGCCAATTTCTACCGTTTGATGGGTCTATGTGTAAAATTTTGACTTTTTTTGGTGCACGAGCAAATCTGCTGGAAAGCGTGTGGAAGTTTCGTGACGTTCGGACGATATTTGGCGACACTAAATGAGCGTTTCCCAGCTCCAGGGAATTCGGAGCGAGAGAAACGAGGCCCCGTAACGCACATGAGAGCAATCCCGGCCAATTTCTACCGTTTGATGGGGTCTATGTGTAAAAATTTTGACTTTTTTTGTGCACGAGCAAATCTGCTGGAAAGCTGTGGACGTTCGTGACGTTCGGACGATATTTGGCGACACTAAATGCGTTTCCAGCTCCAGGGAATTCGGAGCGAGAGAAACGAGGCCCCGTAACGCACATGAGAGCAATCCCGGCCAATTTCTACCGTTTGATGGGTCTTTTGTGTGCTGGAAAGCGTGTGGAAGTTTCGTGACGTTCGGACGATATTTGGCGACACTATAATGAGCGTTTTGCCAGCTCCAGGAATTCGGAGCGAGAGAAACGAGGCCCCGTAACGCACATGAGAGCAATCCCGGCCAATTTCTACCGTTTGATGGGTCTATGTTGCTGGAAAGCGTGTGGAAGTTTCGTGACGTTCGACGATATTTGGCGACACTATAATGAGCGTTTTGCCCAGCTCCAGGGAATTCGGAGCGAGAGAAAACGAGGCCCCGTAACGCACATGAGAGCAATCCCGGCCAATTTCTACCGTTTGATGGGGTCTATGTGACTTTTTTTGTGAAATCTGTGGGAAAGCGTGTGGAAGGTTACGTGACGTTCGGACGATATTTGGCGACACTAAAATGAGCGTTTGCCAGCTCAGGGAATTCGGAGCGAGAGAAACGAGGCCCCGTAACCGCACATGAGAGCAATCCCGGCCATTTCTACGTTTGATGGGGTCTATGTGTAAAAATTTGACTTTTTTTTGGTGCACGAGCAAATTCTGCTGGGAAAGCGTGTGGAAGTTTCGTGACGTTCGGACGATATTTGGCGACACTAAAATGAGCGTTTGCCAGCTCCAGGGAATTCGGAGCGAGAGAAACGAGGCCCCGTAACGCACATGAGAGCAATCCCGGCCAATTTCTACCGTTTGATGGGGTCTATGTGTAAAAATTTTGACTTTTTTGGTGCAGTGCAATACTGCTGGAAAAGCCTGTGGAAGGTTCGTGACGTTCGTACGATATTTGGCGACACTTAAAAATGAGCGATTTCCCAGCTCCAGGGAATTCGGAGCGAGAGAAACGAGGCCCCGTAACGCACATGAGAGCAATCCCGGCCAATTTCTACCGTTTGATGGGGTCTATGTGTAAAATTTGACTTTTTTGTGCACGAGCAAATCTGCTGGAAAGCGTGTGGAAGTTCGTGACGTTCGACGATATTTGGCGACACTAAAATGAGCGTTTGCCAGCTCCAGGGAATTCGGAAAAGGCGAGAGAAACGAGGCCCCGTAACGCACATGAGAGCAATCCCGGCCATTTCTACCGTTTGATGGGGTCTATGTGTAAAAATTTTGACTTTTTTTGGTGCACGAGCAAATCTGCTGGGAAAGCCTGTGTGACGTTTCGTGACGTTCGTACCGATATTTGGCGACACTAAAATGAGCGTTTGCCCAGCTCCAGGGAATTCGGAGCGAGAGAAACGAGGCCCCGTACGCACATGAGAGCAATCCCCGGCCAATTTCTACCGTTTGCTGGGGTCCTATGTGTAAAAATTTTGACTTTTTTGGTGCACGAGCAAATCTGCTGGAAAAGCCGTGTGGAACGGTTCGTGACGTTCGTACGATATTTGGCGACACTAAAAAATGAGCGATTTCCCAGCCTTCAGGGAATTCGGAGCGAGAGAAACGAGGCCCCGTAACGCACATGAGAGCAATCCCGGCCAATTTCTACCGTTTGATGGGGTCTATGTGTAAAATTTGACTTTTTTTGGTGCACGAGCAAATCTGCTGGGAAAGCGTGTGGAAGTTTCGTGACGTTCGGACGATATTTGGCGACACTATAATGAGCGTTTGCCAGCTCCAGGGAATTCGGAGCGAGAGAAACGAGGCCCCGTAACGCACATGAGAGCAATCCCGGCCAATTTCTACCGTTTGATGGGGTCTATGTGTAAAAATTTTGACTTTTTTTGGTGCACGAGCAAATCTGCTGGGAAAGCGTGTGGAAGTTTCGTGACGTTCGGACGATATTTGGCGACACTAAAATGAGCGTTTTGCCAGCTCCAGGGAATTCGGAGCGAGAGAAACGAGGCCCCGTAACGCACATGAGAGCAATCCCGGCCAATTTCTACCGTTTGATGGGGTCTATGTGTAAAATTTTGACTTTTTTTGGTGCACGAGCAAATCTGCTGGAAAGCCTGTGGACGGTTCGTGACGTTTCGTACGATATTTGCGACACAAAATTGCGATTTCCCAGCTTCAGGGGATTCGGAGCGAGAGAAACGAGGCCCCGTAACGCACATGAGAGCAATCCCGGCCATTTCTACCGTTTGATGGGGTCTATGTGTGCTGGAAAAGCGTGTGGAAGTTTCGTGACGTTCGACGATATTTGGCGACACTAAATGAGCGTTTTGCCAGCTCCAGGGAATTCGGAGCGAGAGAAACGAGGCCCCGTAACGCACATGAGAGCAATCCCGGCCAATTTCTACCGTTTGATGGGTCTATGTAAAAATTTTGACTTTTTTTGGTGCACGTGCAAATCTGCTGGAAAGCCTGTGGACGGTCGTGACGTTCGTACGATATTTGGCGACACAAAAAATTGCGATTTCCCAGCTTCAGGGAATTCGGAGCGAGAGAAACGAGGCCCAGTAACGCACATGAGCAAAGCCGGCCAATTTCTACCGTTTGATGGGGTCATGTGTGCTGGAAAGCGTGTGGAATTTCGTGACGTTCGGACGATATTTTGGCGACACTATAATGAGCGTTTTGCCAGCTCCAGGGAATTCGGGAGCGAGAGAAACGAGGCCCCGTAACGCACATGAGAGCAATCCCGGCCAATTTCTACCGTTTGATGGGGTCTATGTGTAAAAATTTTGACCTTTTTTTTGGTGCACGAGCAAATCTGCTGGGAAAGCGTGTGGAAGTTTCGTGACGTTCGGACGATATTTGGCGACACTAAAATGAGCGTTTTGCCAGCTTCCAGGGAATTCGGAGCGAGAGAAACGAGGCCCCGTAACGCACATGAGAGCAATCCGGCCAATTTCTATTCTACGTTTGATGGGGTCTATGTGTAAAAATTTTGACTTTTTTTGGTGCACGAGCAAATCTGCTGGAAGCCTGTGGAACGGTTTCGTGACGTTCGTACGATATTTGGCGACACAAAAATTGCGATTTCCAGCTTCATGGAATTCAGGAGCGAGAGAAACGAGGCCCCGTAAACGCACATGAGAGCAATCCCGCCAATTTCTACCGTTTTGATGGGGTCTATGTGTAAAAAGTTTGGACTTTTTTTGGTGCAACCTAGCAAATCTGCGGGAAAGCGTGTGGAAGTTTCGTGACGTTTCGGACGATATTTGGCGACACTAAAATGAGCGTTTTGCCAGCTCCAGGGAATTCCGGAGCGAGAGAAACGAGGGCCCCGTAACGCACATGAGAGCAATCCCGGCCAATTTCTACCGTTTGATGGGGTCTATGTGTAAACAATTTTGACTTTTTTTGGTGCACGAGCAATCTGCTGGGACGCGTGTGTGAAGGTTCGTGACGTTCGTACGATATTTGGCGACACTAAAATGACGTATTTCCCAGCTCCAGGGAATTCGGAGCGAGAGAAACGAGGCCCCGTAACGCCATGAGAGCAATCCCGGCCAATTTCTACCGTTTGATGGGGTTCTATGTGTAAAAATTTGACTTTTTTTGGTGCACGAGCAAATTGCTGGAAGCCTGGGTGCGAAGTTTCGTGACGTTCGTACGATATTTGGTCGACACAAAAATTGCGATATCCCAGCTTCAGGAATTCGGAGTGAGATGAAACGAGGCCCATCTAACGGCACATGCGAAGCAATCCCGGCCAATTTCTACACCGTGTGATGAGGGTCTATGTGTGCTGGAAAAAGCCGGTGTCGGAAGTTTCGTGGACGTTCGGAGATATTTGGCGTACACTATAATGAGCCGTTTTGCCAGCGCCAGGGAAATTCCGGAGCGAGGAGGAAAACGTAGGCCCCCGTAACAGTGCATACTGGAGCAATCCCGTGCCAATTTCTACCGTCTTTGATGGGGGTCTATGTGTAAAAATTTTTTTGACTCCTTTTTTTGGTGCAGCGAGCAAATTCTGCTGGAAAGCGTGTGGAAGTTTCGTGACGTTCGGACGATATTTGGCGACACTAAAATGAAGCGTTTTGCCAGCTCCAGGAATTCGGATGCGAGAGAAACGAGGCCCCGTAACGCACATGAGAGCAATCCCGGCCAATTCTACCGTTTGATGGGGTCTATGTGTACAAATTTTGACTTTTTTGGTGCACGAGCAAATCTGCTGGGAAAGCGTGTGGAAGTTTCGTGACGTTCGGACGATATTTGGCCGACACTAAAATGAGCGTTTTGTCAGCTCCAGGGAATTCGAAGCGAGAGAAACGAGGCCCCGTAACGCACATGAGAGCAATCCCGGCCAATTTCTTACCGTTTGATGGGGTCTATGTGTAAAATTTTGACTTTTTTTGGTGCACGTGCAAATCTGCTGGAAAAGCCTGTGGACGGTTCGTGACGTTCGTACGATATTTGTCGCCACAAAAAATTGCGATTTCCCAGCTTCAGGGAATTCGGAGCGAGAGAAACGAGGCCCCGTAACGCACATTGAGAGCAAACCCGGCCAATTTCTACCGTTGATGGGGTCTATGTGTGCTGGAAAAGCCGTGTGAAGTTTCGTGACGTTCGGACGATTATTTGGTCGACACAATGAGCTTTTTGGCCAAGCTCCAGGAATTCGGAGCGAGAGAACGAGCCCCTTAACCACATGAGAGCAATCCCGGCCAATTTCTACCGTTGATGGGGTCTATGTGTAAAAAATTTGACTTTTTTGGTGCACGAGCAAATCTGCTGGGAAAGCGTGTGGAAGTTTCGTGACGTTCGGAACGATATTTGGCGACACTAAAATGAGCGTTTTGCCAGCTCCAGGGAATTCGGAGCGAGAGAAACGAGGCCCCGTAACGCACATGAGAGACAATCCCGCCAATTTCTACCGTTTGATGGGGTCTATGTGTAAAAATTTTGACTTTTTTTGGTGCACGTGCAAATCTGCTGGAAAAAGCCTGTGGACGGTTCGTGACGTTCGTACGATATTTGGCGACACAAAAATTGCGATTTCCCAGCTTCAGGGAATTCGGAGCGAGAGAAACGAGGCCCCGTACCGCACATGAGAGCAACCCGGCCAATTTCTACCGTTTGATGGGGTCTATGTGTAAAAATTTTGACTTTTTTTGGTGCACGAGCAAATCTGCTGGAAAGCGTGTGGAAGTTTCGTGACGTTCGTACGATATTTGGCGACACTAAAATGAGCGATTTCATAGCTCCAGGGAATTCGGAGCGAGAGAACGAGGCCCCGTACGCACATGAGAGCAATCCCGGCCAATTTCTACTACCGTTTGATGGGTCTATGTGTAAAAATTTTGACTTTTTTTGGTGCACGAGCAAATCTGCTGGAAAAGCCTGTGGACGGTCGTGACGTTCGTACGATATTTGGCGACAAAAAAAATTGCGATTTCCCAGCTTCAGGGAATTCGGAGCGAGAGAAACGAGGCCCCGTAACGCACATGAGAGCAATCCCGGCCAATTTCTACCTGTTTGATGGTCTATGTGTGCTGGAAAAGCGTGTGGAAGTTTCGTGACGTTCGGACGATATTTGGCGACACTATAATGAGCGTTTTGCCAGCTCCAGGGAATTCGGAGCGAGAGAAACGAGGCCCCGTAACGCACATGAGAGCAATCCCGGCCAATTTCTACCGTTTGATGGGGTCTATGTGTGCTGGAAAAGGGTGTGGAAGTTTCGTGACGTTCGGACGATATTTGGCGACACTATAATGAGCGTTTGCCAGCTCCAGGGAATTCGGAGCGAGAGAAACGAGGCCCCGTAACGCACATGAGAGCAATCCCGGCCATTTCTACCGTTTGATGGGGTCTATGTGTAAAAATTTTGACTTTTTTTGGTGCACGAGCAAATCTGCTGGGAAAGCGTGTGGAAGTTTCGTGACGTTCGGACGATATTTGGCGACACTATAATGAGCGTTTTGCCAGCTCCAGGGAATTCGGAGCGAGAGAAACGAGGCCCCGTAACGCACATGAGAGCAATCCCGGCCAATTTCTACCGTTTGATGGGGTCTATGTGTAAAAATTTTGACTTTTTTGGTGCACGAGCAAATCTGCTGGGAAAGCGTGTGGAAGTTTCGTGACGTTCGGACGATATTTGGCGACACTAAAATGAGCGTTTGCCAGCTCCAGGGAATTCGGAGCGAGAGAAACGAGGCCCCGTAACGCACATGAGAGCAATCCCGGCCAATTTCTACCGTTTGATGGGGTCTATGTGTAAAAATTTTGACTTTTTTTGGTGCACGTGCAAATCTGCTGGAAAAGCCTGTGGACGGGTCGTGACGTTCGTACGATATTTGGCGACACAAAAAATTGCGATTTCCCAGCTTCAGGGAATTCGGAGCGAGAGAACGAGGCCCCGTAACGCACATGAGAGCAATCCCGGCCAATTTCTACCGTTTGATGGGGTCTATGTGTGCTGGAAAAGCGTGTGGAAGTTTCGTGACGTTCGGACGATATTTGGCGACACTATAATGAGCGTTTTGCCAGCTCCAGGGAATTCCGAGCGAGAGAAACGAGGCCCCGTAACGCACATGAGAGCAATCCGGCCAATTTCTACCGTTTGATGGGGGTCTATGTGTAAAAATTTTGACTTTTTTTTGGTGCACGAGCAATCTGCTGGGAAAGCGTGTGGAAGTTTCGTGACGTTCGGACGATATTTGGCGACACTAAAATGAGCGTGTTGCCAGCTCCAGGGAATTCGGAGCGAGAGAAACGAGGCCCCGTAACGCACATGAGAGCAATCCCGGCCAATTTCTACCGTTTGATGGGGTCTATGTGTAAAAATTTTGACTTTTTTTGGTGCACGTAGCAAATCTGCTGGAAAGCCTGTGGAAGGTTCGTGACGTTCGTACGATATTTGGCGACACTAAAAATGAGCGATTTGCCAGCTCAGGGAATTCGGAGCGGAGAGAAACGAGGCCCCGTAACGCACATGAGAGCAAACCCGGCCAATTTCTACCGTTTGATGGGGTCTATGTGTAAAAATTTTGACTTTTTTTGGTGCACGAGCAAATCTGCTGGAAAAGCGTGTGGAAGGTTCGTGACGTTCGGACGATATTTGGCGACACTAAAATGAGCGATTTCATAGCTCCAGGGAATTCGGAGCGAGAGAAACGAGGCCCCGTAACGCACATGAGAGCAATCCCGGCCAATTTCTACCGTTTGATGGGGTCTATGTGTAAAATTTGACTTTTTTTGGTGCACGAGCAAATCTGCAGGGAAAGCGTGTGGAAGTTTCGTGACGTTCGTACGATATTTGGCGACACTATAATGAGCGTTTTGCCAGCTCCAGGGAATTCGGAGCGAGAGAAACGAGGCCCCGTAACGCACATGAGAGCAATCCCGGCCAATTTCTACCGTTTGATGGGGTCTATGTGTAAAAATTTTGACTTTTTTTGGTGCACGAGCAAATCTGCTGGAAAGCGTGTGGAAGTTTCGTGACGTTCGGACGATATTTGGCGACACTATAAATGAGCGTTTTGCCAGCTCCAGGGAATTCGGAGCGAGAGAAACGAGGCCCCGTAACGCACATGAGAGCAATCCCGGCCAATTTCTACCGTTTGATGGGGTCTATGTGTAAAAATTTTGACTTTTTTTGGTGCACGAGCAAATCTGCTGGGAAAAGCGTGTGGAAGTTCGTGACGTTCGGACGATATTTGGCGACACTATAATGAGCGTTTTTGCCAGCTCCAGGGAATTCGGAGCGAGAGAAACGAGGCCCCGTAACGCACATGAGAGCAATCCCGGCCAATTTCTACCGTTTGATGGGGTCTATGTGTAAAAATTTGACTTTTTTTGGTGCACGAGCAAATCTGCTGGGAAAGCGTGTGAAGGTTCGTGACGTTCGGACGATATTTGGCGACACTATAAATGGCGATTTTGCCAGCTTCCAGGGAATTCGGAGCGAGAGAAACGAGGCCCCGTAACGCACATGAGAGCAAATCCCGGCCATTTCTACCGTTTGATGGGGTCTATGTGTAAAAATTTGACTTTTTTTGGTGCACGTGCAAATCTGCTGGAAAAGCTGTGGAAGGTTCGTGACGTTCGTACGATATATTGGCGACACAAAAATGGCGATTTCCCAGCTTCACAGGGAATTCGGAGCGAGAGAAACGAGGCCCCGTAACGCACAATGAGAGCAATCCCGGCCAATTTCTACCGTTTGATGGGGTCTATGTGTAAAAATTTTGACTTTTTTTGGTGCACGAGCAAATCTGCTGGGAAAGCGTGTGGAAGTTTCGTGACGTTCGGACGATATTTGGCGACACTATAATGAGCGTTTTGCCAGCTCCAGGGAATTCGGAGCGAGAGAAACGAGGCCCCGTAACGCACATGAGAGCAATCCCGGCCAATTTCTACCGTTGATGGGGTCTATGTGTAAAAATTTTGACTTTTTTTGGTGCACGAGCAAATCTGCTGGAAAAGCCTGTGGACGGTTCGTGACGTTCGTACGATATTTGGCGACACTAAAATGAGCGATTTCCCAGCTCCAGGGAATTCGGAGCGAGAGAAACGAGGCCCCGTAACGCACATGAGAGCAATCCCGGCCAATTTCTATCGTTTGATGGGGTCTATGTGTAAAAATTTTGACTTTTTTGGTGCACGAGCAAATCTGCTTGGAAAGCGTGTGGAAGTTTCGTGACGTTCGGACGATATTTGGCGACACTAAAATGAGCGTTTGCCAGCTCCAGGGAATTCGGAGCGAGAGAAACGAGGCCCCGTAACGCACATGAGAGCAATCCCGGCCAATTTCTACCGTTTGATGGGGTCTATGTGTAAAAATTTTGACTTTTTTGGTGCACGAGCAAATCTGCTGGAAAAGCGTGTGGAAGGTTCGTGACGTTCGTACGATATTTGGCGACACTAAAATGAGCGATTTCCCAGCTCCAGGGAATTCGGAGCGAGAGAAACGAGGCCCCGTAACGCACATGAGAGCAATCCCGGCCAATTTCTATCGTTTGATGGGGTCTATGTGTAAAAAATTTTGACTTTTTTTGGTGCACGAGCAAATCTGCTGGAAAGCGTGTGGAAGTTTCGTGACGTCCGGACGATATTTGGCGACACTATAATGAGCGTTTTGCCAGCTCCAGGGAATTCGGAGCGAGAGAAACGAGGCCCCGTAACGCACATGAGAGCAATCCCGGCCAATTTCTAACCGTTTGATGGGGTCTATGTGTAAAATTTTGACTTTTTTGGTGCACGAGCAAATCTGCTGGGAAAGCCTGTGGACGTTTCGTGACGTTCGTACGATATTGGCGACACTAAAAATGAGCGATTTGCCCAGCTTACAGGGAATTCGGAGCGAGAGAAACGAGGGCCCCGTAACGCACATGAGAGCAATCCCGGCCAATTTCTACCGTTTGATGGGGTCTATGTGTGCTGGAAAAGCGTGTGGAAGTTTCGTGACGTTCGGACGATATTTGGCGACACTATAATGAGCGTTTTGCCAGCTCCAGGAATTCGGAGCGAGAGAAACGAGGCCCCGTAACGCACATGAGAGCAATCCCGGCCAATTTCTAACCGTTGATGGGGTCTATGTGTAAAAATTTTGACTTTTTTGGTGCACGAGCAAATCTGCTGGAAAGCGTGTGGAAGTTTCGTGACGTTCGGACGATATTTGGCGACACTAAAATGAGCGTTTTGCCAGCTCCAGGGAATTCGGAGCGAGAGAAACGAGGCCCCGTAACGCACATGAGAGCAATCCCGGCCAATTTCTAACCGTTTGATGGGGTCTATGTGTAAAAATTTTGACTTTTTTTGGTGCACGAGCAAATCTGCTGGAAAAGCCTGTGGACGGTTCGTGACGTTCTACGATATTTGGCGACACTAAAATGGCGATTTCCCAGCTCCAGGGAATTCGGAGCGAGAGAAACGAGGCCCCGTAACGCACATGAGAGCAATCCCGGCCAATTTCTATCGTTTGATGGGGTCTATGTGTAAAAATTTTGACTTTTTTTGGTGCACGAGCAAATCTGCTGGGAAAGCGTGTGGAAGTTTTGTGACGTTCCGGACGATATTTGGCGACACTATAATGAGCGTTTTGCCAGCTCCAGGGAATTCGGAGCGAGAGAAACGAGGCCCCGTAACGCACATGAGAGCAATCCCGGCCAATTTCTACCGTTTGATGGGGTCTATGTGTTAAAATTTTGACTTTTTTTGGTGCACGAGCAAATCTGCTGGAAAAGCCTGTGGACGGTTCGTGACGTTCGTACGATATTTGGCGACAAAAAATTGCGATTTCCCAGCTTCAGGGAATTCGGAGCGAGAGAAACGAGGCCCCGTAACGCACATGAGAGCAATCCCGGCCAATTTCTACCGTTTGATGGGGTCTATGTGTGCTGGAAAAGCGTGTGGAAGTTTCGTGACGTTCGTACGATATTTGGCGACACTATAATGAGCGTTTTGCCAGCTCCAGGGAATTCGGAGCGAGAGAAACGAGGCCCCGTAACGCACATGAGAGCAATCCCGGCCAATTTCTACCGTTTGATGGGGTCTATGTGTAAAAATTTTGACTTTTTTTGGTGCACGAGCAAATCTGCTGGAAAAGCCTGTGGACGGTTCGTGACGTTCGTACGATATTTGGCGACACTAAAATGAGCGATTTCCCAGCTCCAGGGAATTCGGAGCGAGAGAAACGAGGCCCCGTAACGCACATGAGAGCAATCCCGGCCAATTTCTATCGTTTGATGGGGTCTATGTGTAAAAATTTTGACTTTTTTTGGTGCACGAGCAAATCTGCTTGGAAAGCGTGTGGAAGTTTCGTGACGTTCGGACGATATTTGGCGACACTAAAATGAGCGTTTTGCCAGCTCCAGGGAATTCGGAGCGAGAGAAACGAGGCCCCGTAACGCACATGAGAGCAATCCCGGCCAATTTCTACCGTTTGATGGGGTCTATGTGTAAAAATTTTGACTTTTTTTGGTGCACGAGCAAATCTGCTGGAAAAGCCTGTGGACGGTTCGTGACGTTCGTACGATATTTGGCGACACTAAAATGAGCGATTTCCCAGCTCCAGGGAATTCGGAGCGAGAGAAACGAGGCCCCGTAACGCACATGAGAAGCAATCCCGGCCAATTTCTATCGTTTGATGGGGTCTATGTGTAAAAATTTTGACTTTTTTTGGTGCACGAGCAAATCTGCTGGGAAAGCGTGTGGAAGTTTTGTGACGTTCGGACGATATTTGGCGACACTATAATGAGCGTTTTGCCAGCTCCAGGGAATTCGGAGCGAGAGAAACGAGGCCCCGTAACGCACATGAGAGCAATCCCGGCCAATTTCTACCGTTTGATGGGGTCTATGTGTAAAAATTTTGACTTTTTTGGTGCACGAGCAAATCTGCTGGAAAAGCCTGTGGACGGTTCGTGACGTTCGTACGATATTTGGCGACAAAAAATTGCGATTTCCAGCTTCAGGGAATTCGGAGCGAGAGAAACGAGGCCCCGTAACGCACATGAGAGCAATCCCGGCCAATTTCTACCGTTTGATGGGGTCTATGTGTGCTGGAAAAGCGTGTGGAAGTTTCGTGACGTTCGTACGATATTTGGCGACACTATAATGAGCGTTTTGCCAGCTCCAGGGAATTCGGAGCGAGAGAAACGAGGCCCCGTAACGCACATGAGAGCAATCCCGGCCAATTTCTACCGTTTGATGGGGTCTATGTGTGCTGGAAAAGCGTGTGGAAGTTTCGTGACGTTCGGACGATATTTGGCGACACTATAATGAGCGTTTTGCCAGCTCCAGGGAATTCGGAGCGAGAGAAACGAGGCCCCGTAACGCACATGAGAGCAATCCCGGCCAATTTCTACCGTTTGATGGGGTCTATGTGTAAAAATTTTGACTTTTTTTGGTGCACGAGCAAATCTGCTTGGAAAGCGTGTGGAAGTTTCGTGACGTTCGGACGATATTTGGCGACACTAAAATGAGCGTTTTGCCAGCTCCAGGGAATTTGGAGCGAGAGAAACGAGGCCCTGTAACGCACATGAGAGCAATCCCGGCCAATTTCTACCGTTTGATGGGGTCTATGTGTAAAAATTTTGACTTTTTTTGGTGCACGAGCAAATCTGCTGGAAAAGCCTGTGGACGGTTCGTAACGTTCGTACGATATTTGGCGACACAAAAAATTGCGATTTCCCAGCTTCAGGGAATTCGGAGCAAGAGAAACGAGGCCCCGTAACGCACATCAGAGCAATCCCGGCCAATTTCTACCGTTTGATGGGGTCTATGTGTGCTGGAAAAGCGTGTGGAAGTTTCGTGACGTTCGGACGATATTTGGCGACACTATAATGAGCGTTTTGCCAGCTCCAGGGAATTCGGAGCGAGAGTAACGAGGCCCCGTAACGCACATGAGAGCAATCCCGGCCAATTTCTACCGTTTGATGGGGTCTATGTGTGCTGGAAAAGCGTGTGGAAGTTTCGTGACGTTCGGACGATATTTGGCGACACTATAATTAGCGTTTTGCCAGCTCCAGGGAATTCGGAGCGAGAGAAACGAGGCCCCGTAACGCACATGAGAGCAATCCCGGCCAATTTCTACCGGTTGATGGGGTCTATGTGTGCTGGAAAAGCGTGTGGAAGTTTCGTGACGTTCGGACGATATTTTGCGACACTATAATGAGCGTTTTGCCAGCTCCAGGGAATTCGGAGCGAGAGAAACGAGGCCCCGTAACGCACATGAGAGCAATCCCGGCCAATTTCTACCGTTTGATGGGGTCTATGTGTAAAAATTTTGACTTTTTTTGGTGCACGAGCAAATCTGCTGGGAAAGCCTGTGGAAGTTTCGTGACGTTCGGACGATATTTGGCGACACTAAAATGAGCGTTTTGCCAGCTCCAGGGAATTCGGAGCGCGAGAAACGAGGCCCCGTAACGCACATGAGAGCAATCCCGGCCAATTTCTACCGTTTGATGGGGTCTATGTGTAAAAATTTTGACTTTTTTTGGTGCACGAGCAAATCTGCTGGAAAAGCCTGTGGACGGTTCGTGACGTTCGTACGATATTTGGCGACACAAAAAATTGCGATTTCCCAGCTTCAGGGAATTCGGAGCGAGAGGAACGAGGCCCCGTAACGCACATGAGAGCAATCCCGGCCAATTTCTACCGTTTGATGGGATCTATGTGTAAAAATTTTGACTTTTTTTGGTGCACGAGCAAATCTGCTGGGAAAGCGTGTGGAAGTTTCGTGACGTTCGGACGATATTTGGCGACACTAAAATGAGCGTTTTGCCAGCTCCAGGGAATTCGGAGCGAGAGAAACGAGGCCCCGTAACGCACATGAGAGCAATCCCGACCAATTTCTACCGTTTGATGGGGTCTATGTGTAAAAATTTTGACTTTTTTTGGTGCACGAGCAAATCTGCTGGGAAAGCGTGTGGAAGTTTCGTGACGTTCGGACGATATTTGGCGACACTAAAATGAGCGTTTTGCCAGCTCCAGGGAATTCGGAGCGAGAGAAACGAGGCCCCGTAACGCACATGAGAGCAATCCCGGCCAATTTCTACCGTTTGATGGGGTCTATGTGTAAAAATTTTGACTTTTTTTGGTGCACGAGCAAATCTGCTGGAAAAGCCTGTGGACGGTTCGTGACGTTCGTACGATATTTGGCGACACAAAAAATTGCGATTTCCCAGCTTCAGGGAATTCGGAGCGAGAGAAACGAGGCCCCGTAACGCACATGAGAGCAATCCCGGCCAATTTCTACCGTTTGATGGGGTCTATGTGTGCTGGAAAAGCGTGTGGAAGTTTCGTGACGTTCGGACGATATTTGGCGACACTATAATGAGCGTTTTGCCAGCTCCAGGGAATTCGGAGCGAGAGAAACGAGGCCCCGTAACGCACATGAGAGCAATCCCGGCCAATTTCTACCGTTTGATGGGGTCTATGTGTAAAAATTTTGACTTTTTTGGTGCACGTGCAAATCTGCTGGAAAAGCCTGTGGACGGTTCGTGACGTTCATACGATATTTGACGACACTAAAATGAGCGATTTCCCAGCTCCAGGGAATTCGGAGCGAGAGAAACGAGGCCCCGTAACGCACATGAGAGTGTGGGGGCCGTTGGCCCCTGGGTCCCTCCCGCCTGCATCCCCTATTCCGTTTAGGTTACCCCACCTCCCTATTACCCGCTACGGTTTCGCCGGCATTCGAACGCGACGCCACTACTGTTACAGCCTCGCGCCGCGCTCCCACGCTGCGAGCATACGCGCGCACAGCATCATCAATCAAACGCCACACTCCCCCTCTTTACACCGCTACGTACAGCTCTCGTATACTGCGAGCGGGTGCCCGCCTATAGCCCTGTGCGGCACGTTACCAATGCGCATCCGTATCCGACACGTAACGAACGTATGAGCACTCCCACACACACGCCGCTCCGCGCACTCCAACTCCACTCACGTTATGATCGCGCACCTGTATCACACACAGAGTGAACACACGCGACACCCACTCTCGCGCCGCTCTGCGCAGCGCTCCCCCGAGGCGAGCCGCAGCACTACACTCACCCCTGACTACTCGCGTTATGATCGCGCACCTGTATCGCACCCGGGGTGGACGCACGCACACACACGCAGCTCCCCACGCGACACTCTGCACGACAAGATCACGCGAGACCACGCTTCGCTATTAATGATTTATTATATGCTACCTGCGAATTGATGTTGAATCAGTGAGTCGACGAGGCTGGCCCATTCCACTAAACCTGTACCTATTCCCTATTTATCGGCTTACGATACCCTACTTCACCTCCCCACTTACTGTTTGGTGCCCGCGGAGGTTCGCTGCTCTCTGCGCTAACAGCGCACCTCGATGCGTCGCACGGACGTCCGGGTCGCTGGCTGGAACTGCTCCTGGTCCGCTGGCCTGGAGAGAAGAGCGCGATTTCCCCTCTGCGCTCCTCTATTTATCCTCCCTACCTCAAAGGGGATGCTGCGCTGAACAATGGGCTCGTGCACCCCAAGCCCGCGCACGGCGGTTCCCGGGCGCTGTTGATATGCTAATCAGTGAGCGACGTTGGCGGCGTACATCCTAATTACTCCCTTACCCTTCCTAACAATGGGGCCTGCGCGCTCAAGCGCAATTATCCCAACCCTCCATGACTATGCGCAACAGCCCCTGTGATCCCGCTATTCATGCTGTCCCGTGCCTCCCCTGCTTGCCCTGTCGACCCGTGGGAGTGTGTGTGGGGGGAAATGCGCCTCAACCGCGGTGGCCGAATGCCCCACGCCGCGACCACACCATATTAAGGCCGGCCGCAGAGCCGCGGTGCCACGTAGCACGGGGGAGGTCATCCAATTCCCTGATCGCCGGAAACCGTGAGAATTAATCCCGATAAGGGTCTCTCGGATAAAAACCGGTCGGCCAGGCGACCTCCCCTCGGAGCTCTATGGGGGGGGGGAAAATGAGTGCGGGTGTGTTCATGTGAGGTGAGGTGAGGGGGACGCGGGGTCGGCTCCGTTGCTTGGTGGTGGCGAGGTCGGGGATTTGGTGCCTGCCGAACGGCTTCGTGGCGGCGGCATCACAAGAGCAATCCCGGCCAATTTCTACCGTTTGATGGGGTCTATGTGTAAAAATTTTGACTTTTTTTGGTGCACGAGCAAATCTGCTGGAAAAGCCTGTGGACGGTTCGTGACGTTCGTACGATATTTGGCGACACAAAAAATTGCGATTTCCCAGCTTCAGGGAATTCGGAGCGAGAGAAACGAGGCCCCGTAACGCACATGAGAGCAATCCCGGCCAATTTCTACCGTTTGATGGGGTCTATGTGTAAAAATTTTGACTTTTTTTGGTGCACGTGCAAATCTGCTGGAAAAGCCTGTGGACGGTTCGTGACGTTCGTACGATATTTGGCGACACAAAAAATTGCGATTTCCCAGCTTCAGGGAATTCGGAGCGAGAGAAACGAGGCCCCGTAACGCACATGAGAGCAAACCCGGCCAATTTCTACCGTTTTATGGGGTCTATGTGTGCTGGAAAAGCGTGTGGAAGTTTCGTGACGTTCGGACGATATTTGGCGACACTATAATGAGCGTTTTGCCAGCTCCAGGGAATTCGGAGCGAGAGAAACGAGGCCCCGTAACGCACATGAGAGCAATCCCGGCCAATTTCTACCGTTTGATGGGGTCTATGTGTAAAAATTTTGACTTTTTTTGGTGCACGAGCAAATCTGCTGGGAAAGCGTGTGGAAGTTTCGTGACGTTCGGACGATATTTGGCGACACTAAAATGAGCGTTTTGCCAGCTCCAGGGAATTCGGAGCGAGAGAAACGAGGCCCCGTAACGCACATGAGAGCAATCCCGGCCAATTTCTACCGTTTGATGGGGTCTATGTGTAAAAATTTTGACTTTTTTTGGTGCACGAGCAAATCTGCTGGAAAAGCCTGTGGACGGTTCGTGACGTTCGTACGATATTTGGCGACACTAAAATGAGCGATTTCCCAGCTCCAGGGAATTCGGAGCGAGAGAAACGAGGCCCCGTAACGCACATGAGAGCAATCCCGGCCAATTTCTACCGTTTGATGGGGTCTATGTGTAAAAATTTTGACTTTTTTTGGTGCACGAGCAAATCTGCTGGGAAAGCGTGTGGAAGTTTTGTGACGTTCGGACGATATTTGGCGACACTATAATGAGCGTTTTGCCAGCTCCAGGGAATTCGGAGCGAGAGAAACGAGGCCACGTAACGCACATGAGAGCAATCCCGGCCAATTTCTACCGTTTGATGGGGTCTATGTGTAAAAATTTTGACTTTTTTTGGTGCACGAGCAAATCTGCTGGGAAAGCGTGTGGAAGTTTCGTGACGTTCGGACGATATTTGGCGACACTAAAATGAGCGTTTTGCCAGCTCCAGGGAATTCGGAGCGAGAGAAACGAGGCCCCGTAACGCACATGAGAGCAATCCCGGCCAATTTCTACCGTTTGATGGGGTCTATGTGTAAAAATTTTGACTTTTTTTGGTGCACGTGCAAATCTGCTGGAAAAGCCTGTGGACGGTTCGTGACGTTCGTACGATATTTGGCGACACAAAAAATTGCGATTTCCCAGCTTCAGGGAATTCGGAGCGAGAGAAACGAGGCCCCGTAACGCACATGAGAGCAAACCCGGCCAATTTCTACCGTTTGATGGGGTCTATGTGTAAAAATTTTGACTTTTTTTGGTGCACGAGCAAATCTGCTGGAAAAGCGTGTGGAAGGTTCGTGACGTTCGTACAATATTTGGCGACACTAAAATGAGCGATTTCCCAGCTCCAGGGAATTCGGAGCGAGAGAAACGAGGCCCCGTAACGCACATGAGAGCAATCCCGGCCAATTTCTACCGTTTGATGGGGTCTATGTGTAAAAATTTTGACTTTTTTTGGTGCACGAGCAAATCTGCTGGGAAAGCGTGTGGAAGTTTCGTGACGTTCGGACGATATTTGGCGACACTATAATGAGCGTTTTGCCAGCTCCAGGGAATTCGGAGCGAGAGAAACGAGGCCCCGTAACGCACATGAGAGCAATCCCGGCCAATTTCTACCGTTTGATGGGGTCTATGTGTGCTGGAAAAGCGTGTGGAAGTTTCGTGACGTTCGGACGATATTTGGCGACACTATAATGAGCGTTTTGCCAGCTCCAGGGAATTCGGAGCGAGAGAAACGAGGCCCCGTAACGCACATGAGAGCAATCCCGGCCAATTTCTACCGTTTGATGGGGTCTATGTGTAAAAATTTTGACTTTTTTTGGTGCACGTGCAAATCTGCTGGAAAAGCCTGTGGACGGTTCGTGACGTTCATACGATATTTGACGACACTAAAATGAGCGATTTCCCAGCTCCAGGGAATTCGGAGCGAGAGAAACGAGGCCCCGTAACGCACATGAGAGTGTGGGGGCCGTTGGCCCCTGGGTCCCTCCCGCCTGCATCCCCTATTCCGTTTAGGTTACCCCACCTCCCTATTACCCGCTACGGTTTCGCCGGCATTCGAACGCGACGCCACTACTGTTACAGCCTCGCGCCGCGCTCCCACGCTGCGAGCATACGCGCGCACAGCATCATCAATCAAACGCCACACTCCCCCTCTTTACACCGCTACGTACAGCTCTCGTATACTGCGAGCGGGTGCCCGCCTATAGCCCTGTGCGGCACGTTACCAATGCGCATCCGTATCCGACACGTAACGAACGTATGAGCACTCCCACACACACGCCGCTCCGCGCACTCCAACTCCACTCACGTTATGATCGCGCACCTGTATCACACACAGAGTGAACACACGCGACACCCACTCTCGCGCCGCTCTGCGCAGCGCTCCCCCGAGGCGAGCCGCAGCACTACACTCACCCCTGACTACTCGCGTTATGATCGCGCACCTGTATCGCACCCGGGGTGGACGCACGCACACACACGCAGCTCCCCACGCGACACTCTGCACGACAAGATCACGCGAGACCACGCTTCGCTATTAATGATTTATTATATGCTACCTGCGAATTGATGTTGAATCAGTGAGTCGACGAGGCTGGCCCATTCCACTAAACCTGTACCTATTCCCTATTTATCGGCTTACGATACCCTACTTCACCTCCCCACTTACTGTTTGGTGCCCGCGGAGGTTCGCTGCTCTCTGCGCTAACAGCGCACCTCGATGCGTCGCACGGACGTCCGGGTCGCTGGCTGGAACTGCTCCTGGTCCGCTGGCCTGGAGAGAAGAGCGCGATTTCCCCTCTGCGCTCCTCTATTTATCCTCCCTACCTCAAAGGGGATGCTGCGCTGAACAATGGGCTCGTGCACCCCAAGCCCGCGCACGGCGGTTCCCGGGCGCTGTTGATATGCTAATCAGTGAGCGACGTTGGCGGCGTACATCCTAATTACTCCCTTACCCTTCCTAACAATGGGGCCTGCGCGCTCAAGCGCAATTATCCCAACCCTCCATGACTATGCGCAACAGCCCCTGTGACCCCGCTATTCATGCTGTCCCGTGCCTCCCCTGCTTGCCCTGTCGACCCGTGGGAGTGTGTGTGGGGGGAAATGCGCCTCAACCGCGGTGGCCGAATGCCCCACGCCGCGACCACACCATATTAAGGCCGGCCGCAGAGCCGCGGTGCCACGTAGCACGGGGGAGGTCATCCAATTCCCTGATCGCCGGAAACCGTGAGAATTAATCCCGATAAGGGTCTCTCGGATAAAAACCGGTCGGCCAGGCGACCTCCCCTCGGAGCTCTATGGGGGGGGGGGAAAATGAGTGCGGGTGTGTTCATGTGAGGTGAGGTGAGGGGGACGCGGGGTCGGCTCCGTTGCTTGGTGGTGGCGAGGTCGGGGATTTGGTGCCTGCCGAACGGCTTCGTGGCGGCGGCATCACAAGAGCAATCCCGGCCAATTTCTACCGTTTGATGGGGTCTATGTGTAAAAATTTTGACTTTTTTTGGTGCACGAGCAAATCTGCTGGAAAAGCCTGTGGACGGTTCGTGACGTTCGTACGATATTTGGCGACACAAAAAATTGCGATTTCCCAGCTTCAGGGAATTCGGAGCGAGAGAAACGAGGCCCCGTAACGCACATGAGAGCAATCCCGGCCAATTTCTACCGTTTGATGGGGTCTATGTGTAAAAATTTTGACTTTTTTTGGTGCACGTGCAAATCTGCTGGAAAAGCCTGTGGACGGTTCGTGACGTTCGTACGATATTTGGCGACACAAAAAATTGCGATTTCCCAGCTTCAGGGAATTCGGAGCGAGAGAAACGAGGCCCCGTAACGCACATGAGAGCAAACCCGGCCAATTTCTACCGTTTTATGGGGTCTATGTGTGCTGGAAAAGCGTGTGGAAGTTTCGTGACGTTCGGACGATATTTGGCGACACTATAATGAGCGTTTTGCCAGCTCCAGGGAATTCGGAGCGAGAGAAACGAGGCCCCGTAACGCACATGAGAGCAATCCCGGCCAATTTCTACCGTTTGATGGGGTCTATGTGTAAAAATTTTGACTTTTTTTGGTGCACGAGCAAATCTGCTGGGAAAGCGTGTGGAAGTTTCGTGACGTTCGGACGATATTTGGCGACACTAAAATGAGCGTTTTGCCAGCTCCAGGGAATTCGGAGCGAGAGAAACGAGGCCCCGTAACGCACATGAGAGCAATCCCGGCCAATTTCTACCGTTTGATGGGGTCTATGTGTAAAAATTTTGACTTTTTTTGGTGCACGAGCAAATCTGCTGGAAAAGCCTGTGGACGGTTCGTGACGTTCGTACGATATTTGGCGACACTAAAATGAGCGATTTCCCAGCTCCAGGGAATTCGGAGCGAGAGAAACGAGGCCCCGTAACGCACATGAGAGCAATCCCGGCCAATTTCTACCGTTTGATGGGGTCTATGTGTAAAAATTTTGACTTTTTTTGGTGCACGAGCAAATCTGCTGGGAAAGCGTGTGGAAGTTTTGTGACGTTCGGACGATATTTGGCGACACTATAATGAGCGTTTTGCCAGCTCCAGGGAATTCGGAGCGAGAGAAACGAGGCCACGTAACGCACATGAGAGCAATCCCGGCCAATTTCTACCGTTTGATGGGGTCTATGTGTAAAAATTTTGACTTTTTTTGGTGCACGAGCAAATCTGCTGGGAAAGCGTGTGGAAGTTTCGTGACGTTCGGACGATATTTGGCGACACTAAAATGAGCGTTTTGCCAGCTCCAGGGAATTCGGAGCGAGAGAAACGAGGCCCCGTAACGCACATGAGAGCAATCCCGGCCAATTTCTACCGTTTGATGGGGTCTATGTGTAAAAATTTTGACTTTTTTTGGTGCACGTGCAAATCTGCTGGAAAAGCCTGTGGACGGTTCGTGACGTTCGTACGATATTTGGCGACACAAAAATGTGCGATTTCCCAGCTTCAGGGAATTCGGAGCGAGAGAAACGAGGCCCCGTAACGCACATGAGAGCAAACCCGGCCAATTTCTACCGTTTGATGGGGTCTATGTGTAAAAATTTTGACTTTTTTTGGTGCACGAGCAAATCTGCTGGAAAAGCGTGTGGAAGGTTCGTGACGTTCGTACAATATTTGGCGACACTAAAATGAGCGATTTCCCAGCTCCAGGGAATTCGGAGCGAGAGAAACGAGGCCCCGTAACGCACATGAGAGCAATCCCGGCCAATTTCTACCGTTTGATGGGGTCTATGTGTAAAAATTTTGACTTTTTTTGGTGCACGAGCAAATCTGCTGGGAAAGCGTGTGGAAGTTTCGTGACGTTCGGACGATATTTGGCGACACTATAATGAGCGTTTTGCCAGCTCCAGGGAATTCGGAGCGAGAGAAACGAGGCCCCGTAACGCACATGAGAGCAATCCCGGCCAATTTCTACCGTTTGATGGGGTCTATGTGTAAAAATTTTGACTTTTTTTGGTGCACGAGCAAATCTGCTGGGAAAGCGTGTGGAAGTTTTGTGACGTTCGGACGATATTTGGCGACACTATAATGAGCGTTTTGCCAGCTCCAGGGAATTCGGAGCGAGAGAAACGAGGCCACGTAACGCACATGAGAGCAATCCCGGCCAATTTCTACCGTTTGATGGGGTCTATGTGTAAAAATTTTGACTTTTTTTGGTGCACGAGCAAATCTGCTGGGAAAGCGTGTGGAAGTTTCGTGACGTTCGGACGATATTTGGCGACACTAAAATGAGCGTTTTGCCAGCTCCAGGGAATTCGGAGCGAGAGAAACGAGGCCCCGTAACGCACATGAGAGCAATCCCGGCCAATTTCTACCGTTTGATGGGGTCTATGTGTAAAAATTTTGACTTTTTTTGGTGCACGTGCAAATCTGCTGGAAAAGCCTGTGGACGGTTCGTGACGTTCGTACGATATTTGGCGACACAAAAAATTGCGATTTCCCAGCTTCAGGGAATTCGGAGCGAGAGAAACGAGGCCCCGTAACGCACATGAGAGCAAACCCGGCCAATTTCTACCGTTTGATGGGGTCTATGTGTAAAAATTTTGACTTTTTTTGGTGCACGAGCAAATCTGCTGGAAAAGCGTGTGGAAGGTTCGTGACGTTCGTACAATATTTGGCGACACTAAAATGAGCGATTTCCCAGCTCCAGGGAATTCGGAGCGAGAGAAACGAGGCCCCGTAACGCACATGAGAGCAATCCCGGCCAATTTCTACCGTTTGATGGGGTCTATGTGTAAAAATTTTGACTTTTTTTGGTGCACGAGCAAATCTGCTGGGAAAGCGTGTGGAAGTTTCGTGACGTTCGGACGATATTTGGCGACACTATAATGAGCGTTTTGCCAGCTCCAGGGAATTCGGAGCGAGAGAAACGAGGCCCCGTAACGCACATGAGAGCAATCCCGGCCAATTTCTACCGTTTGATGGGGTCTATGTGTAAAAATTTTGACTTTTTTTGGTGCACGAGCAAATCTGCTGGGAAAGCGTGTGGAAGTTTCGTGACGTTCGGACGATATTTGGCGACACTAAAATGAGCGTTTTGTCAGCTCCAGGGAATTCGGAGCGAGAGAAACGAGGCCCCGTAACGCACATGAGAGCAATCCCGGCCAATTTCTACCGTTTGATGGGGTCTATGTGTAAAAATTTTGACTTTTTTTGGTGCACGTGCAAATCTGCTGGAAAAGCCTGTGGACGGTTCGTGACGTTCGTACGATATTTGGCGACACAAAAAATTGCGATTTCCCAGCTTCAGGGAATTCGGAGCGAGAGAAACGAGGCCCCGTAACGCACATGAGAGCAAACCCGGCCAATTTCTACCGTTTGATGGGGTCTATGTGTAAAAATTTTGACTTTTTTTGGTGCACGAGCAAATCTGCTGGAAAAGCGTGTGGAAGGTTCGTGACGTTCGTACAATATTTGGCGACACTAAAATGAGCGATTTCCCAGCTCCAGGGAATTCGGAGCGAGAGAAACGAGGCCCCGTAACGCACATGAGAGCAATCCCGGCCAATTTCTACCGTTTGATGGGGTCTATGTGTAAAAATTTTGACTTTTTTTGGTGCACGAGCAAATCTGCTGGGAAAGCGTGTGGAAGTTTCGTGACGTTCGGACGATATTTGGCGACACTATAATGAGCGTTTTGCCAGCTCCAGGGAATTCGGAGCGAGAGAAACGAGGCCCCGTAACGCACATGAGAGCAATCCCGGCCAATTTCTACCGTTTGATGGGGTCTATGTGTAAAAATTTTGACTTTTTTTGGTGCACGAGCAAATCTGCTGGGAAAGCGTGTGGAAGTTTCGTGACGTTCGGACGATATTTGGCGACACTAAAATGAGCGTTTTGCCAGCTCCAGGGAATTCGGAGCGAGAGAAACGAGGCCCCGTAACGCACATGAGAGCAATCCCGGCCAATTTCTACCGTTTGATGGGGTCTATGTGTAAAAATTTTGACTTTTTTTGGTGCACGAGCAAATCTGCTGGGAAAGCGTGTGGAAGTTTCGTGACGTTCGGACGATATTTGGCGACACTATAATGAGCGTTTTGCCAGCTCCAGGGAATTCGGAGCGAGAGAAACGAGGCCCCGTAACGCACATGAGAGCAATCCCGGCCAATTTCTACCGTTTGATGGGGTCTATGTGTGCTGGAAAAGCGTGTGGAAGTTTCGTGACGTTCGGACGATATTTGGCGACACTATAATGAGCGTTTTGCCAGCTCCAGGGAATTCGGAGCGAGAGAAACGAGGCCCCGTAACGCACATGAGAGCAATCCCGGCCAATTTCTACCGTTTGATGGGGTCTATGTGTAAAAATTTTGACTTTTTTTGGTGCACGTGCAAATCTGCTGGAAAAGCCTGTGGACGGTTCGTGACGTTCATACGATATTTGACGACACTAATGTAATGCGGGCGTAAACGGCTTGGCGGATGTGACGTCATGTGGGGAGGAGTCAGGGTCACGTGAGAGGGAGATGGTATAGCGGTGAGACAGGAAGAGATCGGGGCCAGTCGGGTAAGGGAAGAGTGGAGACCGCGTTGGGTGGTCGCTGTGCCCTCAGCCTTGTGGCTGAGGGGATCGGTGACAGCGCCAGCCAGCGGGATGGAAGAGAGTTGGTTGGAGACTGGACGAGGGTGAGGCCACGGAGGGCGAAAGCTGGGAGCAGCGAGTGCAGCAAAGAGGCTGCGTGTGGGAGACAGCAGCGAGGCTGCTAGGGGCTACAGCAGCCTGGGGCTGCAGAGCAAAAGGGCTACGGGAGCGACAGCAGCCGGAGGGGCTGCGTGAGTGGGAACAGCAGCAAGGCTGCTAGAGGCTACGGGAGCGACACGAGGAGACCAGCAAAGAGGCTATTGGTGACGACGGGTGCGGCAGCAGCGTCGGCGACGAGCGGAGGGCCTGAGAGTGAGACAGCCGTGTGGGAAGAGAACGCGAACCCAAATAAAGGACACGGAGACAGAACCAGGGTCGAGTCCTTTATTACACTGGAGTCAGAAGTGAAACGGCATCTCAAAACAACTGAGAGAAAGAAAAAAAAAAAGAATATTCCTGCTACATCATCCGACGACGACGACCTTCCTCAGACGGTGGACCTGCCTGCGATGGAAGAGGAGATCCGTTCTGGAACGAGTACGGGTCCGGGTGAGCAAGGTGTCGCCGCGTCGGTGGACCTGTCAGTGCCGGAGGACGCTAAATTACGATGGAGACAGATGGCGGCGCAGATGGGGACCTTGAAAATCGTGCTGGCGCAACTGTGTGAGTTCACCACGCCGAGGACGACGTCGGGGAGGCCCGGTGGTGATCCGTAGGCCTCTGCCTTTCCTGCGCTGCCAGCGCCATCTGCCACGTGGCACGAAGACGCCATCTTGGGCGTGGCAGGGGAGAAACGGCGGGAAGCCGCCATCTTGTCTTCACCGCGGCGGGAGAACGCCGCCATCTTCAACATCGCGGCGGAGAGGCAGCCTTGCGCTGCCATCTGGAGGTGCCGCGGGGTGAGCAGCCTGCTGTGAGCTGCTGTTTTCGAGGGGGTGCTGGGAGGAGAAGACGACGATGCTGCAGCTGCTGGGGCGGGAGCTTCCCGTCCTGGCTCGGGTGCGTGACAACGGAGCAGTCAAGTCGCCGAACGAGTTCTGCGAGGCGTCTCAAGTTGCCACCCTGCCGTCCTCTTCTTGCTGCAGCCCCGGGCGAGTCGTAACGATACGCACCCGGCCTTAACACACACCTCACCCATCTTTCGAGGGCCGGGGGGCTATTTTGGTTTTCTCTTATGACTCGATTGTGCGGAGCGCGGTTCGGACTGTGTGTATGTGTGTGTAATAACGATGAACGCGCTATCTGCTTGTTGCTTGGTGTCAATATAAGTGTGTGCGTGTGTTGAGAATGGACGGAGAGTCTGCTGTGTTTGCTGAGTGTCAAATGGTGTGTGTGCGCTGCTGCGTGGAGTTGTTATCTTGATGGTGAAGTTAATTATTAACTTGGGAGCGTCGGGTATCCTGGGCTGTACCATGCGCGATGGGCTTAATTGAAAAAAAAAATTTTTTTGGTGTATTGTGCTGCGAGGTGCTGTGTGCGATGCGGTTGTTGCATGAGAGAGAATAATTGTGTTATTGCTGCAAAGTTACGACAGGATTAATGGTGTGTTGGTTGCCTGCAGATCTGCTTACTATTGTGCTTAAATGTACGCGTGTGATCGCGATATGCTGATTGCATGTGCTGTTATACCGTTCTGTATGGTTATGGGGTGCGATGCAGTGGTTGACTATTGGAATTGAGATTGTTATTATATTGTGCGTACTTGTTGGAAATTGGTAACAAATTCGAGGGGGACCCAAATATTTGGTTGTATGGTTGTTGTGCACACGAGATTGCGTGTATATTATAGAGGGGGACCCTAAAAATTTGGTTGTATGGGTGTTGTGCACACGAGATTGCGTGTATATTATAGAGGGGGACCCAAAAATTTGGTTGTATGGGTGTTGTGCACACGACATTGCGTGTATATTATAGGGCTAATTGAGCTTTTTGAAAATGGGGGGGCGCGATGACGCCGTTGTGGGTGGCTTAGATGTTAATGCTAATGGGATCGTAAATGGGCGCCAAGTGGCGTCGTGTATTGGTTGATTGCATGCAGCCACGAGTTGCTTTGCGAGTTGGGTTGTGTAACTAATGTGGTTGGTAAAATATTGGTTAAAAATTCCCCGATATGACTGCTGCGCGCAGCAAGCTGGGGCTGTGCGTCTATCGTTGTTGGGGTTGTTACAATTAGACGGGGGATGCATTTTGTGACCCCCAGCATAGGGAAGCTGGGGTGCACGAATGGAGAAAACTGGCCACGTGTTCGCACGTTGGGCCGCCATTTTCTGGCCACGTGTTCGCACGTTGGGCCGCCATTTTGCGCGCACGCGGGGTATGGCGACGATGCGCTTTGCGGAAAGGGCCGCCATTTTGAGTGCGCGCGAGATATTGCGCGAACGCGCTGGGCGAAGGGGGACGCCATTTTGAGCGCGCGGGAAAAACCGGGGTGGAGCAAATATTCCATCTGTTATGCCTGCCATTGTTGATTGGGTGATGCATGAGTTGTGGTCACATCGGCCTATGGCTGATGGCTGACCTGACAGCCCGGAGGCGAAACCTCCGTGGTATGTCTTAAACTAATGGGCCATGTGCTCATATGGCTCGGGGAGTCATGGTTCAGTTGTGCGGTGGCAGACTGAACCTGGTGTGCCGGGGGCTCACGGGATCTGGGTTAGGGTGTTATTGTCTCTATAAGAGAACATTGCCCCGTGGGGGGAGTCCATGGGGTCTGGCATTGCCGGGGGATGAACCTTCCCTGGGCTATAAAGCATCAGACTATACGAGGCTGGTGTGTGTCCATCTCTGATGGGATAGTAAGGGAGGAGCACGGCCGAGTTGCTGCTCATCCCCGAAATGGCACTAGCCGAGAGTCTGGTAAATGGATGTTGCTGTGGGTTGACGACCACGGTGAGGGTTACGGCGAGTTAAACGTTACCGCTGGGGAGCGTGGCTCTCTCCACGCGAGGGTGTGCGATTAGGCGTTTTGTTGGTTTGTTGAGAGTGACTGTGGGTACATGCTGTGTACGTCTGAGGTCTGTGCTGGTCCTCAAGGGAGGACTGCTGGTGGGTAAGAGCAGAATTTTTTTTTTTTTTGTCACGTGTAAATAATATTGTTGTTAAAATGTAAATACTGGGGCATCGATCGCGGTTAATTTGGGTAATTATTGGGTTTTTTTTTTTAAGCGGGCCGGATTTACATCATCTCCACTACCCTGAGGCCGGGTGGCTGTCATGTACGACATGCGGATGTGCGTTGTTGTGCTGTGCCTCAGGGGATTGGATTCTCCTTCTCGTCACAGATTCTTCAGCTCCCGTCGCACTGGGTGTTACCTGGTGTGCTAGCTGGATGAGGACTTGAAGGAGCAATTGAGCGCCGTTCGTCATTCTGCTCTACCACTTGCTCTTTGATGTTGGACTTGAGCCGAGCGGATGGAACAACAACATGGACACGCTTGAGACACCACATTTCTGGGTTGTGCGCGTGTGCCATTTTTGCGTGTTGGTGGCCGTTGTTGTGCTTTGTGCTATTATTCTTCTTGTTGTTCTGTTCCGGTTCCTGATCCTTCCCCTTTTGTTACTTGTTGTTGTTGTTATAAGGTCTATTGTGTCTGGGGGACTCCTGGTTGTGATGCCTTCGCCCGCATTATTTTGTTCTGTTTCAGCCGAGGACGGCTGGAATTTTCTCTACGGGGGAGGGTGGTGTAATGCGGGCGTAAACGGCTTGGCGGATGTGACGTCATGTGGGGAGGAGTCAGGGTCACGTGAGAGGGAGATGGTATAGCGGTGAGACAGGAAGAGATCGGGCCAGTCGGGTAAGGGAAGAGTGGAGACCGCGTTGGGTGGTCGCTGTGCCCTCAGCCTTGTGGCTGAGGGGATCGGTGACAGCGCCAGCCAGCGGGATGGAAGAGAGTTGGTTGGAGACTGGACGAGGGTGAGGCCACGGAGGGCGAAAGCTGGGAGCAGCGAGTGCAGCAAAGAGGCTGCGTGTGGGAGACAGCAGCGAGGCTGCTAGGGGCTACAGCAGCCTGGGGCTGCAGAGCAAAAGGGCTACGGGAGCGACAGCAGCCGGAGGGGCTGCGTGAGTGGGAACAGCAGCAAGGCTGCTAGAGGCTACGGGAGCGACACGAGGAGACCAGCAAAGAGGCTATTGGTGACGACGGGTGCGGCAGCAGCGTCGGCGACGAGCGGAGGGCCTGAGAGTGAGACAGCCGTGTGGGAAGAGAACGCGAACCCAAATAAAGGACACGGAGACAGAACCAGGGTCGAGTCCTTTATTACACTAAAATGAGCGATTTCCCAGCTCCAGGGAATTCGGAGCGAGAGAAACGAGGCCCCGTAACGCACATGAGAGTGTGGGGGCCGTTGGCCCCTGGGTCCCTCCCGCCTGCATCCCCTATTCCGTTTAGGTTACCCCACCTCCCTATTACCCGCTACAGTTTCGCCGGCATTCGAACGCGACGCCACTACTGTTACAGCCTCGCGCCGCGCTCCCACGCTGCGAGCATACGCGCGCACAGCATCATCAATCAAACGCCACACTCCCCCTCTTTACACCGCTACGTACAGCTCTCGTATACTGCGAGCGGGTGCCCGCCTATAGCCCTGTGCGGCACGTTACCAATGCGCATCCGTATCCGACACGTAACGAACGTATGAGCACTCCCACACACACGCCGCTCCGCGCACTCCAACTCCACTCACGTTATGATCGCGCACCTGTATCACACACAGAGTGAACACACGCGACACCCACTCTCGCGCCGCTCTGCGCAGCGCTCCCCCGAGGCGAGCCGCAGCACTACACTCACCCCTGACTACTCGCGTTATGATCGCGCACCTGTATCGCACCCGGGGTGGACGCACGCACACACACGCAGCTCCCCACGCGACACTCTGCACGACAAGATCACGCGAGACCACGCTTCGCTATTAATGATTTATTATATGCTACCTGCGAATTGATGTTGAATCAGTGAGTCCACGAGGCTGGCCCATTCCACTAAACCTGTACCTATTCCCTATTTATCGGCTTACGATACCCTACTTCACCTCCCCACTTACTGTTTGGTGCCCGCGGAGGTTCGCTGCTCTCTGCGCTAACAGCGCACCTCGATGCGTCGCACGGACGTCCGGGTCGCTGGCTGGAACTGCTCCTGGTCCGCTGGCCTGGAGAGAAGAGCGCGATTTCCCCTCTGCGCTCCTCTATTTATCCTCCCTACCTCAAAGGGGATGCTGCGCTGAACAATGGGCTCGTGCACCCCAAGCCCGCGCACGGCGGTTCCCGGGCGCTGTTGATATGCTAATCAGTGAGCGACGTTGGCGGCGTACATCCTAATTACTCCCTTACCCTTCCTAACAATGGGGCCTGCGCGCTCAAGCGCAATTATCCCAACCCTCCATGACTATGCGCAACAGCCCCTGTGACCCCACTATTCATGCTGTCCCGTGCCTCCCCTGCTTGCCCTGTCGACCCGTGGGAGTGTGTGTGGGGGGAAATGCGCCTCAACCGCGGTGGCCGAATGCCCCACGCCGCGACCACACCATATTAAGGCCGGCCGCAGAGCCGCGGTGCCACGTAGCACGGGGGAGGTCATCCAATTCCCTGATCGCCGGAAACCGTGAGAATTAATCCCGATAAGGGTCTCTCGGATAAAAACCGGTCGGCCAGGCGACCTCCCCTCGGAGCTCTATGGGGGGGGGGGGGAAATGAGTGCGGGTGTGTTCATGTGAGGTGAGGTGAGGGGGACGCGGGGTCGGCTCCGTTGCTTGGTGGTGGCGAGGTCGGGGATTTGGTGCCTGCCGAACGGCTTCGTGGCGGCGGCATCACAAGAGCAATCCCGGCCAATTTCTACCGTTTGATGGGGTCTATGTGTAAAAATTTTGACTTTTTTTGGTGCACGAGCAAATCTGCTGGAAAAGCCTGTGGACGGTTCGTGACGTTCGTACGATATTTGGCGACACAAAAAATTGCGATTTCCCAGCTTCAGGGAATTCGGAGCGAGAGAAACGAGGCCCCGTAACGCACATGAGAGCAATCCCGGCCAATTTCTACCGTTTGATGGGGTCTATGTGTAAAAATTTTGACTTTTTTTGGTGCACGTGCAAATCTGCTGGAAAAGCCTGTGGACGGTTCGTGACGTTCGTACGATATTTGGCGACACAAAAAATTGCGATTTCCCAGCTTCAGGGAATTCGGAGCAAGAGAAACGAGGCCCCGTAACGCACATGAGAGCAAACCCGGCCAATTTCTACCGTTTTATGGGGTCTATGTGTGCTGGAAAAGCGTGTGGAAGTTTCGTGACGTTCGGACGATATTTGGCGACACTATAATGAGCGTTTTGCCAGCTCCAGGGAATTCGGAGCGAGAGAAACGAGGCCCCGTAACGCACATGAGAGCAATCCCGGCCAATTTCTACCGTTTGATGGGGTCTATGTGTAAAAATTTTGACTTTTTTTGGTGCACGAGCAAATCTGCTGGGAAAGCGTGTGGAAGTTTCGTGACGTTCGGACGATATTTGGCGACACTAAAATGAGCGTTTTGCCAGCTCCAGGGAATTCGGAGCGAGAGAAACGAGGCCCCGTAACGCACATGAGAGCAATCCCGGCCAATTTCTACCGTTTGATGGGGTCTATGTGTAAAAATTTTGACTTTTTTTGGTGCACGAGCAAATCTGCTGGAAAAGCGTGTGGAAGGTTCGTGACGTTCGTACAATATTTGGCGACACTAAAATGAGCGATTTCCCAGCTCCAGGGAATTCGGAGCGAGAGAAACGAGGCCCCGTAACGCACATGAGAGCAATCCCGGCCAATTTCTACCGTTTGATGGGGTCTATGTGTAAAAATTTTGACTTTTTTTGGTGCACGAGCAAATCTGCTGGGAAAGCGTGTGGAAGTTTCGTGACGTTCGGACGATATTTGGCGACACTATAATGAGCGTTTTGCCAGCTCCAGGGAATTCGGAGCGAGAGAAACGAGGCCCCGTAACGCACATGAGAGCAATCCCGGCCAATTTCTACCGTTTGATGGGGTCTATGTGTAAAAATTTTGACTTTTTTTGGTGCACGAGCAAATCTGCTGGGAAAGCGTGTGGAAGTTTCGTGACGTTCGGACGATATTTGGCGACACTAAAATGAGCGTTTTGTCAGCTCCAGGGAATTCGGAGCGAGAGAAACGAGGCCCCGTAACGCACATGAGAGCAATCCCGGCCAATTTCTACCGTTTGATGGGGTCTATGTGTAAAAATTTTGACTTTTTTTGGTGCACGTGCAAATCTGCTGGAAAAGCCTGTGGACGGTTCGTGACGTTCGTACGATATTTGGCGACACAAAAATTGCGATTTCCCAGCTTCAGGGAATTCGGAGCGAGAGAAACGAGGCCCCGTAACGCACATGAGAGCAAACCCGGCCAATTTCTACCGTTTGATGGGGTCTATGTGTAAAAATTTTGACTTTTTTTGGTGCACGAGCAAATCTGCTGGAAAAGCGTGTGGAAGGTTCGTGACGTTCGTACAATATTTGGCGACACTAAAATGAGCGATTTCCCAGCTCCAGGGAATTCGGAGCGAGAGAAACGAGGCCCCGTAACGCACATGAGAGCAATCCCGGCCAATTTCTACCGTTTGATGGGGTCTATGTGTAAAAATTTTGACTTTTTTGGTGCACGAGCAAATCTGCTGGGAAAGCGTGTGGAAGTTTCGTGACGTTCGGACGATATTTGGCGACACTATAATGAGCGTTTTGCCAGCTCCAGGGAATTCGGAGCGAGAGAAACGAGGCCCCGTAACGCACATGAGAGCAATCCCGGCCAATTTCTACCGTTTGATGGGGTCTATGTGTAAAAATTTTGACTTTTTTGGTGCACGAGCAAATCTGCTGGGAAAGCGTGTGGAAGTTTCGTGACGTTCGGACGATATTTGGCGACACTAAAATGAGCGTTTTGCCAGCTCCAGGGAATTCGGAGCGAGAGAAACGAGGCCCCGTAACGCACATGAGAGCAATCCCGGCCAATTTCTACCGTTTGATGGGGTCTATGTGTAAAATTTTTGACTTTTTTTGGTGCACGTGCAAATCTGCTGGAAAAGCCTGTGGAAGGTTCGTGACGTTCGTACGATATTTGGCGACACAAAAAATTGCGATTTCCCAGCTTCAGGGAATTCGGAGCGAGAGAAACGAGGCCCCGTAACGCACATGAGAGCAATCCCGGCCAATTTCTACCGTTTGATGGGGTCTATGTGTAAAAATTTTGACTTTTTTTGGTGCACGAGCAAATCTGCTGGGAAAGCGTGTGGAAGTTTCGTGACGTTCGGACGATATTTGGCGACTCTAAAATGAGCGTTTTGCCAGCTCCAGGGAATTCGGAGCGAGAGAAACGAGGCCCCGTAACGCACATGAGAGCAATCCCGGCCAATTTCTACCGTTTGATGGGGTCTATGTGTAAAAATTTTGACTTTTTTTGGTGCACGAGCAAATCTGCTGGAAAAGCCTGTGGACGGTTCGTGACGTTCGTACGATATTTGGCGACACTAAAATGAGCGATTTCCCAGCTCCAGGGAATTCGGAGCGAGAGAAACGAGGCCCCGTAACGCACATGAGAGCAATCCCGGCCAATTTCTACCGTTTGATGGGGTCTATGTGTAAAAATTTTGACTTTTTTTGGTGCACGAGCAAATCTGCTGGGAAAGCGTGTGGAAGTTTTGTGACGTTCGGACGATATTTGGCGACACTATAATGAGCGTTTTGCCAGCTCCAGGGAATTCGGAGCGAGAGAAACGAGGCCACGTAACGCACATGAGAGCAATCCCGGCCAATTTCTACCGTTTGATGGGGTCTATGTGTAAAAATGTTGACTTTTTTTGGTGCACGAGCAAATCTGCTGGGAAAGCGTGTGGAAGTTTCGTGACGTTCGGACGATATTTGGCGACACTAAAATGAGCGTTTTGCCAGCTCCAGGGAATTCGGAGCGAGAGAAACGAGGCCCCGTAACGCACATGAGAGCAATCCCGGCCAATTTCTACCGTTTGATGGGGTCTATGTGTAAAAATTTTGACTTTTTTTGGTGCACGAGCAAATCTGCTGGGAAAGCGTGTGGAAGTTTCGTGACGTTCGGACGATATTTGGCGACACTAAAATGAGCGTTTGCCAGCTCCAGGGAATTCGGAGCGAGAGAAACGAGGCCCCGTAACGCACATGAGAGCAATCCCGGCCAATTTCTACCGTTTGATGGGGTCTATGTGTAAAAATTTTGACTTTTTTTGGTGCACGTGCAAATCTGCTGGAAAAGCCTGTGGACGGTTCGTGACGTTCGTACGATATTTGGCGACACAAAAAATTGCGATTTCCCAGCTTCAGGGAATTCGGAGCGAGAGAAACGAGGCCCCGTAACGCACATGAGAGCAAACCCGGCCAATTTCTACCGTTTGATGGGGTCTATGTGTAAAAATTTTGACTTTTTTTGGTGCACGAGCAAATCTGCTGGGAAAGCGTGTGGAAGTTTCGTGACGTTCGGACGATATTTGGCGACACTAAAATGAGCGTTTTGTCAGCTCCAGGGAATTCGGAGCGAGAGAAACGAGGCCCCGTAACGCACATGAGAGCAATCCCGGCCAATTTCTACCGTTTGATGGGGTCTATGTGTAAAAATTTTGACTTTTTTTGGTGCACGTGCAAATCTGCTGGAAAAGCCTGTGGACGGTTCGTGACGTTCGTACGATATTTGGCGACACAAAAAATTGCGATTTCCCAGCTTCAGGGAATTCGGAGCGAGAGAAACGAGGCCCCGTAACGCACATGAGAGCAAACCCGGCCAATTTCTACCGTTTGATGGGGTCTATGTGTAAAAATTTTGACTTTTTTTGGTGCACGAGCAAATCTGCTGGAAAAGCGTGTGGAAGGTTCGTGACGTTCGTACAATATTTGGCGACACTAAAATGAGCGATTTCCCAGCTCCAGGGAATTCGGAGCGAGAGAAACGAGGCCCCGTAACGCACATGAGAGCAATCCCGGCCAATTTCTACCGTTTGATGGGGTCTATGTGTAAAAATTTTGACTTTTTTTGGTGCACGAGCAAATCTGCTGGGAAAGCGTGTGGAAGTTTCGTGACGTTCGGACGATATTTGGCGACACTATAATGAGCGTTTTGCCAGCTCCAGGGAATTCGGAGCGAGAGAAACGAGGCCCCGTAACGCACATGAGAGCAATCCCGGCCAATTTCTACCGTTTGATGGGGTCTATGTGTAAAAATTTTGACTTTTTTTGGTGCACGAGCAAATCTGCTGGGAAAGCGTGTGGAAGTTTCGTGACGTTCGGACGATATTTGGCGACACTATAATGAGCGTTTTGCCAGCTCCAGGGAATTCGGAGCGAGAGAAACGAGGCCCCGTAACGCACATGAGAGCAATCCCGGCCAATTTCTACCGTTTGATGGGGTCTATGTGTGCTGGAAAAGCGTGTGGAAGTTTCGTGACGTTCGGACGATATTTGGCGACACTATAATGAGCGTTTTGCCAGCTCCAGGGAATTCGGAGCGAGAGAAACGAGGCCCCGTAACGCACATGAGAGCAATCCCGGCCAATTTCTACCGTTTGATGGGGTCTATGTGTAAAAATTTTGACTTTTTTTGGTGCACGTGCAAATCTGCTGGAAAAGCCTGTGGACGGTTCGTGACGTTCATACGATATTTGACGACACTAAAATGAGCGATTTCCCAGCTCCAGGGAATTCGGAGCGAGAGAAACGAGGCCCCGTAACGCACATGAGAGTGTGGGGGCCGTTGGCCCCTGGGTCCCTCCCGCCTGCATCCCCTATTCCGTTTAGGTTACCCCACCTCCCTATTACCCGCTACAGTTTCGCCGGCATTCGAACGCGACGCCACTACTGTTACAGCCTCGCGCCGCGCTCCCACGCTGCGAGCATACGCGCGCACAGCATCATCAATCAAACGCCACACTCCCCCTCTTTACACCGCTACGTACAGCTCTCGTATACTGCGAGCGGGTGCCCGCCTATAGCCCTGTGCGGCACGTTACCAATGCGTATCCGTATCCGACACGTAACGAACGTATGAGCACTCCCACACACACGCCGCTCCGCGCACTCCAACTCCACTCACGTTATGATCGCGCACCTGTATCACACACAGAGTGAACACACGCGACACCCACTCTCGCGCCGCTCTGCGCAGCGCTCCCCCGAGGCGAGCCGCAGCACTACACTCACCCCTGACTACTCGCGTTATGATCGCGCACCTGTATCGCACCCGGGGTGGACGCACGCACACACACGCAGCTCCCCACGCGACACTCTGCACGACAAGATCACGCGAGACCACGCTTCGCTATTAATGATTTATTATATGCTACCTGCGAATTGATGTTGAATCAGTGAGTCCACGAGGCTGGCCCATTCCACTAAACCTGTACCTATTCCCTATTTATCGGCTTACGATACCCTACTTCACCTCCCCACTTACTGTTTGGTGCCCGCGGAGGTTCGCTGCTCTCTGCGCTAACAGCGCACCTCGATGCGTCGCACGGACGTCCGGGTCGCTGGCTGGAACTGCTCCTGGTCCGCTGGCCTGGAGAGAAGAGCGCGATTTCCCCTCTGCGCTCCTCTATTTATCCTCCCTACCTCAAAGGGGATGCTGCGCTGAACAATGGGCTCGTGCACCCCAAGCCCGCGCACGGCGGTTCCCGGGCGCTGTTGATATGCTAATCAGTGAGCGACGTTGGCGGCGTACATCCTAATTACTCCCTTACCCTTCCTAACAATGGGGCCTGCGCGCTCAAGCGCAATTATCCCAACCCTCCATGACTATGCGCAACAGCCCCTGTGACCCCGCTATTCATGCTGTCCCGTGCCTCCCCTGCTTGCCCTGTCGACCCGTGGGAGTGTGTGTGGGGGGAAATGCGCCTCAACCGCGGTGGCCGAATGCCCCACGCCGCGACCACACCATATTAAGGCCGGCCGCAGAGCCGCGGTGCCACGTAGCACGGGGGAGGTCATCCAATTCCCTGATCGCCGGAAACCGTGAGAATTAATCCCGATAAGGGTCTCTCGGATAAAAACCGGTCGGCCAGGCGACCTCCCCTCGGAGCTCTATGGGGGGGGGGGGAAATGAGTGCGGGTGTGTTCATGTGAGGTGAGGTGAGGGGGACGCGGGGTCGGCTCCGTTGCTTGGTGGTGGCGAGGTCGGGGATTTGGTGCCTGCCGAACGGCTTCGTGGCGGCGGCATCACAAGAGCAATCCCGGCCAATTTCTACCGTTTGATGGGGTCTATGTGTAAAAATTTTGACTTTTTTTGGTGCACGAGCAAATCTGCTGGAAAAGCCTGTGGACGGTTCGTGACGTTCGTACGATATTTGGCGACACAAAAAATTGCGATTTCCCAGCTTCAGGGAATTCGGAGCGAGAGAAACGAGGCCCCGTAACGCACATGAGAGCAATCCCGGCCAATTTCTACCGTTTGATGGGGTCTATGTGTAAAAAATTTGACTTTTTTTGGTGCACGTGCAAATCTGCTGGAAAAGCCTGTGGACGGTTCGTGACGTTCGTACGATATTTGGCGACACAAAAAATTGCGATTTCCCAGCTTCAGGGAATTCGGAGCAAGAGAAACGAGGCCCCGTAACGCACATGAGAGCAAACCCGGCCAATTTCTACCGTTTTATGGGGTCTATGTGTGCTGGAAAAGCGTGTGGAAGTTTCGTGACGTTCGGACGATATTTGGCGACACTATAATGAGCGTTTTGCCAGCTCCAGGGAATTCGGAGCGAGAGAAACGAGGCCCCGTAACGCACATGAGAGCAATCCCGGCCAATTTCTACCGTTTGATGGGGTCTATGTGTAAAAATTTTGACTTTTTTTGGTGCACGAGCAAATCTGCTGGGAAAGCGTGTGGAAGTTTCGTGACGTTCGGACGATATTTGGCGACACTAAAATGAGCGTTTTGCCAGCTCCAGGGAATTCGGAGCGAGAGAAACGAGGCCCCGTAACGCACATGAGAGCAATCCCGGCCAATTTCTACCGTTTGATGGGGTCTATGTGTAAAAATTTTGACTTTTTTTGGTGCACGAGCAAATCTGCTGGAAAAGCGTGTGGAAGGTTCGTGACGTTCGTACAATATTTGGCGACACTAAAATGAGCGATTTCCCAGCTCCAGGGAATTCGGAGCGAGAGAAACGAGGCCCCGTAACGCACATGAGAGCAATCCCGGCCAATTTCTACCGTTTGATGGGGTCTATGTGTAAAATTTTGACTTTTTTTGGTGCACGAGCAAATCTGCTGGGAAAGCGTGTGGAAGTTTCGTGACGTTCGGACGATATTTGGCGACACTATAATGAGCGTTTTGCCAGCTCCAGGGAATTCGGAGCGAGAGAAACGAGGCCCCGTAACGCACATGAGAGCAATCCCGGCCAATTTCTACCGTTTGATGGGGTCTATGTGTAAAAATTTTGACTTTTTTTGGTGCACGAGCAAATCTGCTGGAAAGCGTGTGGAAGTTTCGTGACGTTCGGACGATATTTGGCGACACTAAAATGAGCGTTTTGTCCAGCTCCAGGGAATTCGGAGCGAGAGAAACGAGGCCCCGTAACGCACATGAGAGCAATCCCGGCCAATTTCTACCGTTTGATGGGGTCTATGTGTAAAAATTTTGACTTTTTTTGGTGCACGTGCAAATCTGCTGGAAAAGCCTGTGGACGGTTTCGTGACGTTCGTACGATATTTGGCGACACTAAAAATTGCGATTTCCCAGCTTCAGGGAATTCGGAGCGAGAGAAACGAGGCCCCGTAACGCACATGAGAGCAAATCCCGGCCAATTTCTACCGTTTGATGGGGTCTATGTGTAAAAATTTTGACTTTTTTTGGTGCACGAGCAAATCTGCTGGAAAAGCGTGTGGAAGGTTCGTGACGTTCGTACGATATTTGGCGACACTAAAATGAGCGTTTGCCCAGCTCCAGGGAATTCGGAGCGAGAGAAACGAGGCCCCGTAACGCACATGAGAGCAATCCCGGCCAATTTCTACCGTTTGATGGGGTCTATGTGTAAAAATTTTGACTTTTTTTGGTGCACGAGCAAATCTGCTGGGAAAGCGTGTGGAAGTTTCGTGACGTTCGGACGATATTTGGCGACACTATAAATGAGCGTTTTGCCAGCTCCAGGGAATTCGGAGCGAGAGAAACGAGGCCCCGTAACGCACATGAGAGCAATCCCGGCCAATTTCTACCGTTTGATGGGGTCTATGTGTAAAAATTTTGACTTTTTTGGTGCACGAGCAAATCTGCTGGGAAAGCGTGTGGAAGTTTCGTGACGTTCGGACGATATTTGGCGACACTAAATGAGCGTTTTGCCAGCTCCAGGGAATTCGGAGCGAGAGAAACGAGGCCCGGTAACGCACATGAGAGCAATCCCGGCCAATTTCTACCGTTTGATGGGGTCTATGTGTAAAATTTTGACTTTTTTTGGTGCACGTGCAAATCTGCTGGGAAAAGCCTGTGGAAGGTTCGTGACGTTCGTACGATATTTGGCGACACAAAAAATTGCGATTTCCCAGCTTCAGGGAATTCGGAGCGAGAGAAACGAGGCCCGTAACGCACATGAGAGCAATCCCGGCCAATTTCTACCGTTTGATGGGGTCTATGTGTAAAAATTTTGACTTTTTTTGGTGCACGAGCAAATCTGCTGGGAAAGCGTGTGGAAGTTTCGTGACGTTCGGACGATATTTGGCGACACTAAAATGAGCGTTTTGCCAGCTCCAGGGAATTCGGAGCGAGAGAAACGAGGCCCCGTAACGCACATGAGAGCAATCCCGGCCAATTTCTACCGTTTGATGGGGTCTATGTGTAAAAATTTTGACTTTTTTTGGTGCACGAGCAAATCTGCTGGAAAAGCCTGTGGACGGTTCGTGACGTTCGTACGATATTTGGCGACACTAAAATGAGCGATTTCCCAGCTCCAGGGAATTCGGAGCGAGAGAAACGAGGCCCCGTAACGCACATGAGAGCAATCCCGGCCAATTTCTACCGTTTGATGGGGTCTATGTGTAAAAATTTTGACTTTTTTTGGTGCACGAGCAAATCTGCTGGGAAAGCGTGTGGAAGTTTTCGTGACGTTCGGACGATATTTGGCGACACTAAATGAGCGTTTTGCCAGCTCCAGGGAATTCGGAGCGAGAGAAACGAGGCCACGTAACGCACATGAGAGCAATCCCGGCCAATTTCTACCGTTTGATGGGGTCTATGTGTAAAAATTTTGACTTTTTTTGGTGCACGAGCAAATCTGCTGGGAAAGCGTGTGGAAGTTTCGTGACGTTCGGACGATATTTGGCGACACTATAAATGAGCGTTTTGCCAGCTCCAGGGAATTCGGAGCGAGAGAAACGAGGCCCCGTAACGCACATGAGAGCAATCCCGGCCAATTTCTACCGTTTGATGGGGTCTATGTGTAAAAATTTTGACTTTTTTTGGTGCACGAGCAAATCTGCTGGGAAAGCGTGTGGAAGTTTCGTGACGTTCGGACGATATTTGGCGACACTAAAATGAGCGTTTTGCCAGCTCCAGGGAATTCGGAGCGAGAGAAACGAGGCCCCGTAACGCACATGAGAGCAATCCCGGCCAATTTCTACCGTTTGATGGGGTCTATGTGTAAAAATTTTGACTTTTTTTGGTGCACGTGCAAATCTGCTGGAAAAGCCTGTGGACGGTTCGTGACGTTCGTACGATATTTGGCGACACAAAAAATTGCGATTTCCCAGCTTCAGGGAATTCGGAGCGAGAGAAACGAGGCCCCGTAACGCACATGAGAGCAAATCCCGGCCAATTTCTACCGTTTGATGGGGTCTATGTGTAAAAATTTTGACTTTTTTTGGTGCACGAGCAAATCTGCTGGAAAGCGTGTGGAAGTTTCGTGACGTTCGGTACGATATTTGGCGACACTAAAATGAGCGATTTCCCAGCTCCAGGGAATTCGGAGCGAGAGAACTTGAGGCCCCGTAACGCACATGAGAGCAATCCCGGCCAATTTCTACCGTTTGATGGGGTCTATGTGTAAAAATTTTGACTTTTTTTGGTGCACGAGCAAATCTGCTGGGAAAGCGTGTGGAAGTTTCGTGACGTTCGGACGATATTTGGCGACACTATAATGAGCGTTTTGCCAGCTCCAGGGAATTCGGAGCGAGAGAAACGAGGCCCCGTAACGCACATGAGAGCAATCCCGGCCAATTTCTACCGTTTGATGGGGTCTATGTGTAAAAATTTTGACTTTTTTTGGTGCACGAGCAAATCTGCTGGGAAAGCGTGTGGAAGTTTCGTGACGTTCGGACGATATTTGGCGACACTAAAATGAGCGTTTTGCCAGCTCCAGGGAATTCGGAGCGAGAGAAACGAGGCCCCGTAACGCACATGAGAGCAATCCCGGCCAATTTCTACCGTTTGATGGGGTCTATGTGTAAAATTTTGACTTTTTTTGGTGCACGTAGCAAATCTGCTGGAAAAGCCGTGTGGACGGTTCGTGACGTTCGTACGATATTTGGCGACACAAAAATGAGCGATTTGCCCAGCTCAGGGAATTCGGAGCGAGAGAAACGAGGCCCCCGTAACGCACATGAGAGCAATCCCGGCCAATTTCTACCGTTTGATGGGGTCTATGTGTAAAAATTTTGACTTTTTTTGGTGCACGAGCAAATCTGCTGGGAAAGCGTGTGGAAGTTCGTGACGTTCGGACGATATTTGGCGACACTAAAATGAGCGTTTTGCCAGCTCCAGGGAATTCGGAGCGAGAGAAACGAGGCCCCGTAACGCACATGAGAGCAATCCCGGCCAATTTTCTACCGTTTGATGGGGTCTATGTGTAAAAATTTTGACTTTTTTTGGTGCACGTGCAAATCTGCTGGAAAAGCCTGTGGACGGTTCGTGACGTTCGTACGATATTTGGCGACACAAAAATTGCGATTTCCCAGCTTCAGGGAATTCGGAGCGAGAGAAACGAGGCCCCGTAACGCACATGAGAGCAAACCCGGCCAATTTCTACCGTTTGATGGGGTCTATGTGTAAAAATTTTGACTTTTTTTGGTGCACGAGCAAATCTGCTGGAAAAGCGTGTGGAAGGTTCGTGACGTTCGTACGATATTTGGCGACACTAAAATGAGCGATTTCCCAGCTCCAGGGAATTCGGAGCGAGAGAAACGAGGCCCAATAACGCACATGAGAGCAATCCCGGCCAATTTCTACCGTTTGATGGGGTCTATGTGTAAAAATTTTGACTTTTTTTGGTGCACGAGCAAATCTGCTGGGAAAGCGTGTGGAAGTTTCGTGACGTTCGGACGATATTTGGCGACACTAAAATGAGCGTTTTGCCAGCTCCAGGGAATTCGGAGCGAGAGAAACGAGGCCCCGTAACGCACATGAGAGCAATCCCGGCCAATTTCTACCGTTTGATGGGGTCTATGTGTAAAAATTTTGCCTTTTTTTGGTGCACGTGCAAATCTGCTGGAAAAGCCTGTGGACGGTTCGTGACGTTCGTACGATATTTGGCGACACAAAAAATTGCGATTTCCCAGCTTCAGGGAATTCGGAGCGAGAGAAACGAGGCCCCGTAAGGCACATGAGAGCAAACCCGGCCAATTTCTACCGTTTGATGGGGTCTATGTGTAAAAATTTTGACTTTTTTTGGTGCACGAGCAAATCTGCTGGAAAAGCGTGTGGAAGGTTCGTGACGTTCGTACGATATTTGGCGACACTAAAATGAGCGATTTCCCAGCTCCAGAGAATTCGGAGCGAGAGAAACGAGGCCCCGTAACGCACATGAGAGCAATCCCGGCCAATTTCTACCGTTTGATGGGGTCTATGTGTAAAATTTTGACTTTTTTTGGTGCACGAGCAAATCTGCTGGGAAAGCGTGTGGAAGTTTCGTGACGTTCGGACGATATTTGGCGACACTATAATGAGCGTTTTGCCAGCTCCAGGGAATTCGGAGCGAGAGAAACGAGGCCCCGTAACGCACATGAGAGCAATCCCGGCCAATTTCTACCGTTTGATGGGGTCTATGTGTAAAAATTTTGACTTTTTTTGGTGCACGAGCAAATCTGCTGGGAAAGCGTGTGGAAGTTTCGTGACGTTCGGACGATATTTGGCGACACTAAATGAGCGTTTTGCCAGCTCCAGGGAATTCGGAGCGAGAGAAACGAGGCCCCGTAACGCACATGAGAGCAATCCCGGCCAATTTCTACCGTTTGATGGGGTCTATGTGTAAAAATTTTGACTTTTTTTGGTGCACGTGCAAATCTGCTGGGAAAAGCCTGTGGACGGTTCGTGACGTTCGTACGATATTTGGCGACACAAAAATTGCGATTTCCCAGCTTCAGGGAATTCGGAGCGAGAGAAACGAGGCCCCGTAACGCACATGAGAGCAAACCCGGCCAATTTCTACCGTTTGATGGGGTCTATGTGTAAAAATTTTGACTTTTTTTGGTGCACGAGCAAATCTGCTGGAAAGCGTGTGGAAGTTTCGTGACGTTCGTACGATATTTGGCGACACTAAAATGAGCGATTTTGCCAGCTCCAGGGAATTCGGAGCGAGAGAAACGAGGCCCCCGTAACGCACATGAGAGCAATCCCGGCCAATTTCTACCGTTTGATGGGGTCTATGTGTAAAAATTTTGACTTTTTTTGGTGCACGAGCAAATCTGCTGGGAAAGCGTGTGGAAGGTTCGTGACGTTCGGTACGATATTTGGCGACACTAAAATGAGCGATTTTGCCAGCTCCAGGGAATTCGGAGCGAGAGAAACGAGGCCCCGTAACGCACATGAGAGCAATCCCGGCCAATTTCTACCGTTTGATGGGGTCTATGTGTAAAAATTTTGACTTTTTTTGGTGCACGAGCAAATCTGCTGGGAAAGCGTGTGGAAGTTTCGTGACGTTCGGACGATATTTGGCGACACTATAATGAGCGTTTTGCCAGCTCCAGGGAATTCGGAGCGAGAGAAACGAGGCCCCGTAACGCACATGAGAGCAATCCCGGCCAATTTCTACCGTTTGATGGGGTCTATGTGTAAAAATTTTGACTTTTTTTGGTGCACGAGCAAATCTGCTGGGAAAACGTGTGGAAGTTTCGTGACGTTCGGACGATATTTGGCGACACTAAAATGAGCGTTTTGCCAGCTCCAGGGAATTCGGAGCGAGAGAAACGAGGCCCCGTAACGCACATGAGAGCAATCCCGGCCAATTTCTACCGTTTGATGGGGTCTATGTGTAAAAATTTTTGACTTTTTTTTGGTGCACGTGCAAATCTGCTGGGAAAGCCTGTGGACGGTTCGTGACGTTCGTACGATATTTGGCGACACTAAAAATGAGCGATTTGCCCAGCTTCCAGGGAATTCGGAGCGAGAGAAACGAGGCCCCGTAACGCACATGAGAGCAATCCCGGCCAATTTCTACCGTTTGATGGGGTCTATGTGTAAAAATTTGACTTTTTTGGTGCACGAGCAAATCTGCTGGAAAAGCGTGTGGAAGTTTCGTGACGTTTCGGACGATATTTGGCGACACTATAATGAGCGTTTTGCCAGCTCCAGGGAATTCGGAGCGAGAGAAACGAGGCCCCGTAACGCACATGAGAGCAATCCCGGCCAATTTCTACCGTTTGATGGGGTCTATGTGTAAAAATTTTGACTTTTTTTGGTGCACGATGCAAATCTGCTGGAAAAGCGTGTGGAAGGTTCGTGACGTTCGTACGATATTTGGCGACACTAAAAATTAGCGATTTCCCAGCTCCAGGGAATTCGGAGCGAGAGAAACGAGGCCCCGTAACGCACATGAGAGCAATCCCGGCCAATTTCTACCGTTTGATGGGGTCTATGTGTAAAATTTTGACTTTTTTGGTGCACGAGCAAATCTGCTGGGAAAGCGTGTGGAAGTTTCGTGACGTTCGGACGATATTTGGCGACACTAAAATGAGCGTTTTGCCAGCTCCAGGGAATTCGGAGCGAGAGAAACGAGGCCCCGTAACGCACATGAGAGCAATCCCGGCCAATTTCTACCGTTTGATGGGGTCTATGTGTAAAAATTTTGACTTTTTTTGGTGCACGTGCAAATCTGCTGGAAAAGCCTGTGGACGGTTCGTGACGTTCGTACGATATTTGGCGACACTAAAATGAGCGATTTCCCAGCTCCAGGGAATTCGGAGCGAGAGAAACGAGGCCCCGTAACGCACATGAGAGCAATCCCGGCCAATTTCTACCGTTTGATGGGGTCTATGTGTAAAAATTTTGACTTTTTTGGTGCACGAGCAAATCTGCTGGAAAAGCGTGTGGAAGGTTCGTGACGTTCGTACGATATTTGGCGACACTAAAATGAGCGATTTCCCAGCTCCAGGGAATTCGGAGCGAGAGAAACGAGGCCCCGTAACGCACATGAGAGCAATCCCGGCCAATTTCTACCGTTTGATGGGGTCTATGTGTAAAAATTTGACTTTTTTTGGTGCACGAGCAAATCTGCTGGGAAAGCGTGTGGAAGTTTCGTGACGTTCGGACGATATTTGGCGACACTAAAATGAGCGTTTTGCCAGCTCCAGGGAATTCGGAGCGAGAGAAACGAGGCCCCGTAACGCACATGAGAGCAATCCCGGCCAATTTCTACCGTTTGATGGGGTCTATGTGTAAAAATTTTGACTTTTTTTGGTGCACGAGCAAATCTGCTGGGAAAGCGTGTGGAAGTTTCGTGACGTTCGGACGATATTTGGCGACACTAAAATGAGCGTTTGCCAGCTCCAGGGAATTCGGAGCGAGAGAAACGAGGCCCCGTAACGCACATGAGAGCAATCCCGGCCAATTTCTACCGTTTGATGGGGTCTATGTGTAAAATTTTGACTTTTTTTGGTGCACGTGCAAATCTGCTGGAAAAGCCTGTGGACGGTTCGTGACGTTCGTACGATATTTGGCGACACTAAAAATGAGCGATTTTCCCAGCTCAGGGAATTCGGAGCGAGAGAAACGAGGCCCCGTAACGCACATGAGAGCAACCCGGCCAATTTCTACCGTTTGATGGGGTCTATGTGTAAAAATTTTGACTTTTTTTGGTGCACGTAGCAAATCTGCTGGAAAAGCGTGTGGAAGGTTCGTGACGTTCGTACGATATTTGGCGACATTAAAATTGAGCGATTTCCCAGCTCAGGGAATTCGGAGCGAGAGAAACGAGGCCCCGTAACGCACATGAGAGCAATCCCGGCCAATTTCTACCGTTTGATGGGGTCTATGTGTAAAATTTTGACTTTTTTTGGTGCACGAGCAAATCTGCTGGGAAAGCGTGTGGAAGTTTCGTGACGTTCGGACGATATTTGGCGACACTATAATGAGCGTTTTGCCAGCTCCAGGGAATTCGGAGCGAGAGAAACGAGGCCCCGTAACGCACATGAGAGCAATCCCGGCCAATTTCTACCGTTTGATGGGGTCTATGTGTAAAAATTTTGACTTTTTTTGGTGCACGTGCAAATCTGCTGGAAAAGCGTGTGGAGGTTCGTGACGTTCGTACGATATTTGGCGACACAAAAATTGCGATTTTGCCCAGCTTCAGGGAATTCGGAGAGCGAGAGAAACGAGGCCCCGTAACGCACATGAGAGCAATCCCGGCCAATTTCTAACCGTTTGATGGGGTCTATGTGTAAAATTTTGACTTTTTTTGGTGCACGAGCAAATCTGCTGGGGAAAGCGTGTGGAAGTTTCGTGACGTTCGGACGATATTTGGGCGACACTAAAATGAGCGTTTTGCCAGCTCCAGGGAATTCGGAGCGAGAGAAACGAGGCCCCGTAACGCACATGAGAGCAAACCCGGCCAATTTCTACCGTTTGATGGGGTCTATGTGTAAAAATTTTGACTTTTTTTGGTGCACGTGCAAATCTGCTGGAAAAGCCTGTGGACGGTTCGTGACGTTCGTACGATATTTGGCGACACTAAAAATGAGCGATTTCCCAGCTTCCAGGGAATTCGGAGCGAGAGAAACGAGGCCCCGTAACGCACATGAGAGCAATCCCGGCCAATTTCTACCGTTTGATGGGGTCTATGTGTAAAAATTTTGACTTTTTTTGGTGCACGAGCAAATCTGCTGGAAAAGCGTGTGGAAGGTTCGTGACGTTCGTACGATATTTGGCGACACTAAAATGAGCGATTTCCCAGCTCAGGGAATCGGAGCGAGAGAAACGAGGCCCCGTAACGCACATGAGAGCAATCCCGGCCAATTTCTACCGTTTGATGGGGGTCTATGTGTAAAAATTTTGACTTTTTTGGTGCACGAGCAAATCTGCTGGGAAAGCGTGTGGAAGTTTCGTGACGTTCGGACGATATTTGGCGACACTAAAATGAGCGTTTGCCAGCTCCAGGGAATTCGGAGCGAGAGAAACGAGGCCCCGTACGCACATGAGAGCAATCCCGGCCAATTTCTACCGTTTGATGGGGTCTATGTGTAAAAATTTTGACTTTTTTTGGTGCACGAGCAAATCTGCTGGAAAGCGTGTGGACGGTTCGTGACGTTCGTACGATATTTGGCGACACTAAAATGAGCGATTTTCCCAGCTCCAGGGAATTCGGAGCGAGAGAAACGAGGCCCCGTAACGCACATGAGAGCAATCCCGGCCAATTTCTACCGTTTGATGGGGTCTATGTGTAAAAATTTTGACTTTTTTTGGTGCACGTGCAAATCTGCTGGAAAAGCCGTGTGGACGGTTCGTGACGTTCGTACGATATTTGGCGACACTAAAATGGCGATTTCCCAGCTTCAGGGAATTCGGAGCGAGAGAAACGAGGCCCCGTAACGCACATGAGAGCAATCCCGGCCAATTTCTACCGTTTGATGGGGTCTATGTGTAAAATTTTGACTTTTTTTGGTGCACGAGCAAATCTGCTGGAAAGCGTGTGGAAGTTTCGTGACGTTCGGACGATATTGCGACACTATAAATGAGCGTTTTGCCAGCTCCAGGAATTCGGAGCGAGAGAAACGAGGCCCCGTAACGCACATGAGAGCATCCGGCCAATTTCTACCGTTTGATGGGGTCTATTGTGTAAAAATTTTGACTTTTTTTGTGGCACGAGCAAATCTGCTGGGAAAGCGTGTGGAAGTTTCGTGACGTTCGGACGATATTTGGCGACACTAAAATGAGCGTTTTGCCAGCTCCACGGGAATTCGGAGCGAGAGAAACGAGGCCCCGTAACGCACATGAGAGCAATCCCGGCCAATTTCTACCGTTTGACTGGGGTCTATGTGTAAAAATTTTTGACTTTTTGTTGGTGCACGTGCAAACTGCTGTGAAAAGCCTGTGGACGGTTCGTGACGTTCGTACGATATTGGCGACACAAAAAATTGCGATTTCCCAGCTTCAGGGAATTCGGAGCTGAGAGAAACGAGGCCCCGTAACGGCACATGAGAGCAAATCCCGGCCAATTTCTACCGTTTGATGGGGTCTATGTGTAAAAATTTTGACTTTTTTTGGTGCACGAGCAAATCTGCTGGGAAAGCGTGTGGAAGTTTCGTGACGTTCGGACGATATTTGGCGACACTAAAATGAGCGTTTTGCCAGCTCCAGGGAATTCGGAGCGAGAGAGAAACGAGGCCCCGTAACGCACATGAGAGCAATCCCGGCCAATTTCTACCGTTGATGGGGTCTATGTGTAAAAATTTTGACTTTTTTTGGTGCACGAGCAAATCTGCTGGAAAGCGTGTGGAAGTTTCGTGACGTTCGGACGATATTTGGCGACACTAAAATGAGCGTTTTGCCAGCTCCAGGGAATTCGGAGCGAGAGAAACGAGGCCCCGTAACGCACATGAGAGCAATCCCGGCCAATTTCTACCGTTTGATGGGGTCTATGTGTAAAAATTTTGACTTTTTTTTGGTGCACGAGCAAATCTGCTGGGAAAGCGTGTGGAAGTTTCGTGACGTTCGTACGCTATTTGGCGACACTAAAATGAGCGTTTTCCAGCTCCAGGGAATTCGGAGCGAGAGAAACGAGGCCCCGTAACGCACATGAGAGCAATCCCGGCCAATTTCTACCGTTTGATGGGGTCTATGTGTAAAAATTTTGACTTTTTTTGGTGCACGTGCAAATCTGCTGGAAAAGCCTGTGGACGGTTCGTGACGTTCGTACGATATTTGGCGACACAAAAATTAGCGATTTCCCAGCTTCCAGGGAATTCGGAGCGAGAGAAACGAGGCCCCGGAACGCACATGAGAGCAATCCCGGCCAATTTCTACCGTTTGATGGGGTCTATGTTGTAAAAATTTTGACTTTTTTTGGTGCACGAGCAAATCTGCTGGAAAGCGTGTGGAAGGTTTCGTGACGTTCGTACGATATTTGGCGACACTATAATGAGCGATTTTCCAGCTCCAGGGAATTCGGAGCGAGAGAAACGAGGCCCCGTAACGCACATGAGAGCAATCCCGGCCAATTTCTACCGTTTGATGGGGTCTATGTGTAAAAATTTGACTTTTTTTGGTGCACGAGCAAATCTGCTGGAAAAGCGTGTGGAAGGTTCGTGACGTTCGGACGATATTTGGCGACACTAAAATGAGCGTTTCCCAGCTCCAGGGAATTCGGAGCGAGAGAAAACGAGGCCCCGTAACGCACATGAGAGCAATCCCGGCCAATTTCTACCGTTTGATGGGGTCTATGTGTAAAAATTTTGACTTTTTTGGTGCACGAGCAAAATCTGCTGGGGAAAGCGTGTGGAAGTTTCGTGACGTTCGGACGATATTTGGCGACACTAAAATGAGCGTTTTGCCAGCTCCAGGGAATTCGGAGGCGAGAGAAACGAGGCCCCGTAACGCACATGAGAGCAATCCCGGCCAATTCTACCGTTTGATGGGGTCTATGTGTAAAAATTTTGACTTTTTTTGGTGCACGAGCAAATCTGCTGGGAAAAGCGTGTGGAAGTTTCGTGACGTTCGTACGATATTTGGCGACACTATAATTGAGCGTTTGCCAGCTCCAGGGAATTCGGAGCGAGAGAAACGAGGCCCGTAACGCACATGAGAGCAAATCCCGGCCAATTTCTACCGTTTGATGGTGGTCTATGTGTAAAAATTTTGACTTTTTTTGGTGCACGAGCAAATCTGCTGGGAAAGCGTGTGGAAGTTTCGTGACGTTCGTACGATATTTGGCGACACTAAAATGAGCGTTTTGCCAGCTCCAGGGAATCGGGAGCGAGAGAAACGAGGCCCCGTAACGCACATGAGAGCAATCCCGGCCAATTTCTACGTTTGATGGGGTCTATGTGTAAAAATTTTGACTTTTTTTGGTGCACGTGCAAATCTGCTGGAAAGCGTGTGGACGTTTCGTGACGTTCGGACGATATTTGGCGACACTATAAAATTGCGATTTGCCAGCTCCAGGGAATTCGGAGCGAGAGAAACGAGGCCCCGTAACGCACATGAGAGCAATCCCGGCCAATTTCTACCGTTTGATGGGGTCTATGTGTAAAAATTTTGACTTTTTTTGGTTGCACGAGCAAATCTGCTGGGAAAGCGTGTGGAAGTTTCGTGACGTTCGGACGATATTTGGCGACACTAAAATGAGCGTTTTGCCAGCTCCAGGGAATTCGGAGCGAGAGAAACGAGGCCCCGTAACGCACATGAGAGCAATCCCGGCCAATTTCTACCTTTGATGGGGTCTATGTGTAAAAATTTTGACTTTTTTTGGTGCACGAGCAAATCTGCTGGGAAAGCTGTGGAAGTTTCGTGACGTTCGGACGATATTTGGCGACACTAAAATGAGCGTTTCCAGCTCCAGGGAATTCGGAGCGAGAGAAACGAGGCCCCGTAACGCACATGAGAGCAATCCCGGCCAATTTCTACCGTTTGATGGGGTCTATGTGTGCTGGAAAAGCGTGTGGAAGTTTCGTGACGTTCGGACGAGATTTTGGCGACACTAAATGAGCGTTTTGCCAGCTCCAGGGAATTCGGAGCGAGAGAAACGAGGCCCCTTAACGCACATGAGAGCAATCCCGGCCAATTTCTACCGTTTGATGGGGTCTATGTGTAAAATTTTGACTTTTTTTGGTGCACGAGCAAATCTGCTGGGAAAGCGTGTGGAAGTTTCGTGACGTTCGGACGATATTTGGCGACACTAAAATGAGCGTTTTGCCAGCTCCAGGGAATTCGGAGCGAGAGAAACGAGGCCCCGTAACGCACATGAGAGCAATCCCGGCCAATTTCTACCGTTTGATGGGGTCTATGTGTAAAAATTTTGACTTTTTTTGTTGCACGTAGCAAATCTGCTGGAAAGCTGTGGACGGTTTCGTGACGTTCGTACGATATTTGGCGACCCTAAAAATGAGCGATTTCCCAGCTTCCAGGGAATTCGGAGCGAGAGAAACGAGGCCCCGTAACGCACATGAGAGCAACTCCGGCCAATTTCTACCGTTTGATGGGGTCTATGTGTAAAAATTTTTGACTTTTTTTGGTGCACGAGCAAATCTGCTGGAAAAGCGTGTGGAAGGTTCGTGACGTTCGTACGATATTTGGCGACACTAAAATGAGCGATTTTCCCAGCTCCGGGAATTCGGAGCGAGAGAAACGAGGCCCCCGTAACGCACATGAGAGCAATCCCGGCCAATTTCTACCGTTTGATGGGGTCTATGTTTAAAATTTTGACTTTTTTTGGTGCGCACGATGCAAATCGGATGGAAAGCCGTGTGGGAAAGTTCGTGACGTTCGGAGCATATTTGGCGACACCAATAAATGAGCGATTTGGCCAGCTCTCAGGGAATTCGGAGCGGAGAGAACGAGGCCCCGTAACGCACATGAGAGCAATATCCCGGCCCATTCTAAACCGTTTGATGGGGTCTAATGTGTAAAAATTTGACTTTTTTTGGTGCACCTGAGCAAATCTGCTGGGAAAAGCCTGTTGTGTACGTGTGTCGTGACGTTCGGCACGATATTTGGCGACACATAAATGACGATTTGGCCAGCTTCAGGGAATTCGGAGGCGAGAGAAACGAGGCCCCGTAACGCACAGGAGAGCAAATCCCGGCCAATTTCTTACCGGTTTGAATGGGGTCTATGTGTCTGGAAAAGCTGTGGAAGTTTCGTGACGTTCGGACGATATTTGGCGACACTAAAATGCGATTTCCAGCTCCAGGGAATTCGGAGCGAGAGAAACGAGGCCCCGTAACGCACATGAGAGCAATCCCGGCCAATTTCTACCGTTTGATGGGGTCTATGTGTAAAATTTTGACTTTTTTTGGTGCACGAGCAAATCTGCTGGAAAGCGTGTGGAAGGTTTCGTGACGTTCGTACGATATTTGGCGACACAAAATGAGCGTTTCCAGCTCCAGGGAATTCGGAGCGAGAGAAACGAGGCCCCGTAACGCACATGAGAGCAATCCCGGCCAATTTCTACCGTTTGATGGGGTCTATGTGTAAAAATTTTGACTTTTTTTGGTGCACGAGCAAATCTGCTGGGAAAGCGTGTGGAAGTTTCGTGACGTTCGGACGATATTTGGCGACACTAAAATGAGCGTTTTGCCAGCTCCAGGGAATTCGGAGCGAGAGAAACGAGGCCCCGTAACGCACATGAGAGCAATCCCGGCCAATTTCTACCGTTTGATGGGGTCTATGTGTAAAAATTTTGACTTTTTTTGGTGCACGAGCAAATCTGCTGGAAAGCGTGTGGAAGTTTCGTGACGTTCGTACGATATTTGGCGACACTAAAATGCGATTTCCCAGCTCAGGAATTCGGAGCGAGAGAAACGAGGCCCCGTAACGCACATGAGAGCAACCCGGCCAATTTCTACCGTTTGATGGGGTCTATGTGTAAAAATTTTGACTTTTTTTGGTGCACGAGCAAATCTGCTGGAAAGCGTGTGGGTTCGTGACGTTCGTACGATATTTGGCGACACTAAAATGAGCGTTTCCAGCTCCAGGGAATTCGGAGCGAGAGAAACGAGGCCCCGTAACGCACATGAGAGCAATCCCGGCCAATTTCTACCGTTTGATGGGGTCTATGTGTAAAAATTTTGACTTTTTTTGGTGCACGAGCAAATCTGCTGGAAAGCGTGTGGAAGTTTCGTGACGTTCGGACGATATTTGGCGACACTAAATGAGCGTTTGCCAGCTCCAGGAATTCGGAGCGAGAGAAACGAGGCCCCGTAACGCACATGAGAGCAATCCCGGCCAATTTCTACCGTTTGATGGGGTCTATGTGTAAAAATTTTGACTTTTTTTGGTGCACGAGCAAATCTGCTGGGAAAGCGTGTGGAAGTTCGTGACGTTCGGACGATATTTGGCGACACTATGAGCGTTTTGCCAGCTCCAGGAATTCGGAGCGAGAGAAACGAGGCCCCGTAACGCACATGAGAGCAATCCCGGCCAATTTCTACCGTTTGATGGGGTCTATGTGTAAAAATTTTGACTTTTTTTGGTGCACGAGCAAATCTGCTGGAAAGCGTGTGGAAGTTTCGTGACGTTCGGACGATATTTGGCGACACTAAAATGCGTTTCCAGCTCCAGGGAATTCGGAGCGAGAGAAACGAGGCCCCGTAACGCACATGAGAGCAATCCCGGCCAATTTCTACCGTTTGATGGGGTCTATGTGTCACGAAAAGCGTGTGGAAGTTCGTGACGTTCGGACGATATTTGGCGACACTAAATGAGCGTTTTGCCAGCTCCAGGGAATTCGGAGCGAGAGAAACGAGGCCCCGTAACGCACATGAGAGCAATCCCGGCCAATTTCTACCGTTTGATGGGGTCTATGTGTAAAATTTTGACTTTTTTTGGTGCACGAGCAAATCTGCTGGAAAGCGTGTGGAAGTTCGTGACGTTCGTACGATATTTGGCGACACTAAAATGAGCGTTTCCAGCTCCAGGGAATTCGGAGCGAGAGAAACGAGGCCCCGTAACGCACATGAGAGCAATCCCGGCCAATTTCTACCGTTTGATGGGTCTATGTGTAAAAATTTTGACTTTTTTTGGTGCACGAGCAAATCTGCTGGGAAAGCGTGTGGAAGTTTCGTGACGTTCGGACGATATTTGGCGACACTAAAATGAGCGTTTTGCCAGCTCCAGGGAATTCGGAGCGAGAGAAACGAGGCCCCGTAACGCACATGAGAGCAATCCCGGCCAATTTCTACCGTTTGATGGGGTCTATGTGTAAAATTTTGACTTTTTTTGGTGCACGAGCAAATCTGCTGGAAAGCGTGTGGAAGTTTCGTGACGTTCGTACGATATTTGGCGACACTAAAATGAGCGTTTCCAGCTCCAGGGAATTCGGAGCGAGAGAAACGAGGCCCCGTAACGCACATGAGAGCAATCCCGGCCAATTTCTACCGTTTGATGGGGTCTATGTGTAAAAATTTTGACTTTTTTTGGTGCACGAGCAAATCTGCTGGAAAGCGTGTGGAAGTTTCGTGACGTTGTCGGACGATATTTGGCGACACTAAAATGAGCGTTTTGCCAGCTCCAGGGAATTCGGAGCGAGAGAAACGAGGCCCCGTAACGCACATGAGAGCAATCCCGGCCAATTTCTACCGTTTGATGGGGTCTATGTGTAAAAATTTTGACTTTTTTTGGTGCACGAGCAAATCTGCTGGAAAGCTGTGGAAGTTTCGTGACGTTCGGACGATATTTGGCGACACTAAATGCGTTTTGCCAGCTCAGGGAATTCGGAGCGAGAGAAACGAGGCCCCGTAACGCACATGAGAGCAATCCCGGCCAATTTCTACCGTTTGATGGGTCTATGTGTAAAAATTTTGACTTTTTTTGGTGCACGAGCAAATCTGCTGGAAAGCGTGTGGAAGTTTCGTGACGTTCGGACGATATTTGGCGACACTAAAATGAGCGTTTTGCCAGCTCCAGGGAATTCGGAGCGAGAGAAACGAGGCCCCGTAACGCACATGAGAGCAATCCCGGCCAATTTCTACCGTTTGATGGGGTCTATGTGTAAAAATTTTGACTTTTTTGGTGCACGAGCAAATCTGCTGGAAAGCGTGTGGAAGTTTCGTGACGTTCGGACGATATTTGGCGACACTAAATGAGCGTTTTGCCAGCTCCAGGGAATTCGGAGCGAGAGAAACGAGGCCCCGTAACGCACATGAGAGCAATCCCGGCCAATTTCTACCGTTTGATGGGGTCTATGTGTAAAAATTTTGACTTTTTTGGTGCACGAGCAAATCTGCTGGAAGCGTGTGGAAGTTTCGTGACGTTCGGACGATATTTGGCGACACTAAATTGAGCGTTTTGCCAGCTCCAGGGAATTCGGAGCGAGAGAAACGAGGCCCCGTAACGCACATGAGAGCAATCCCGGCCAATTTCTACCGTTTGATGGGGTCTATGTGTAAAATTTTGACTTTTTTTGGTGCACGAGCAAATCTGCTGGAAAAGCCTGTGGACGTTCGTGACGTTCGTACGATATTTGGCGACACTAAAAAGCGATTTCCAGCTCCAGGGAATTCGGAGCGAGAGAAACGAGGCCCCGTAACGCACATGAGAGCAATCCCGGCCAATTTCTACCGTTTGATGGGGTCTATGTGTTTTTGACTTTTTTGGAAAAGCGTGTGGAAGTTTCGTGACGTTCGGACGATATTTGGCGACACTAAATGAGCGTTTGCCAGCTCCAGGGAATTCGGAGCGAGAGAAACGAGGCCCCGTAACGCACATGAGAGCAATCCCGGCCAATTTCTACCGTTTGATGGGGTCTATGTGTAAAAATTTTGACTTTTTTTGGTGCACGGCAAATCTGCTGGAAAGCTGTGGAAGTTTCGTGACGTTCGTACGATATTTGGCGACACTAAAATGAGCGATTTCCAGCTCCAGGGAATTCGGAGCGAGAGAAACGAGGCCCCGTAACGCACATGAGAGCAATCCCGGCCAATTTCTACCGTTTGATGGGGTCTATGTGTAAAAATTTTACTTTTTTTGGTGCACGAGCAAATCTGCTGGAAAGCGTGTGGAAGTTCGTGACGTTCGGACGATATTTGGCGACACTAAATGAGCGTTTCCAGCTCCAGGGAATTCGGAGCGAGAGAAACGAGGCCCCGTAACGCACATGAGAGCAATCCCGGCCAATTTCTACCGTTTGATGGGGTCTATGTGTAAAAATTTTGACTTTTTTTGGTGCACGAGCAAATCTGCTGGGAAAGCGTGTGGAAGTTTCGTGACGTTCGGACGATATTTGGCGACACTAATGAGCGTTTTGCCAGCTCCAGGGAATTCGGAGCGAGAGAAACGAGGCCCCGTAACGCACATGAGAGCAATCCCGGCCAATTTCTACCGTTTGATGGGGTCTATGTGTAAAAATTTTGACTTTTTTTGGTGCACGAGCAAATCTGCTGGAAAGCGTGTGGAAGTTCGTGACGTTCGGACGATATTTGGCGACACTAAAATGAGCGTTTTGTCCAGGGAATTCGGAGCGAGAGAAACGAGGCCCCGTAACGCACATGAGAGCAATCCCGGCCAATTTCTACCGTTTGATGGGGTCTATGTGTAAAAATTTTGACTTTTTTTGGTGCACGAGCAAATCTGCTGGAAAACGTGTGGTTTCGTGACGTTCGGACGATATTTGGCGACACTAAAATGAGCGTTTCCAGCTCCAGGGAATTCGGAGCGAGAGAAACGAGGCCCCGTAACGCACATGAGAGCAATCCCGGCCAATTTCTACCGTTTCTATGTGTTACTTTTTTGGTGGGCAAATCTGCTGGAAAGCGTGTGGAAGTTTCGTGACGTTCGGACGATATTTGGCGACACTAAATGAGCGTTTTGCCAGCTCCAGGGAATTCGGAGCGAGAGAAACGAGGCCCCGTAACGCACATGAGAGCAATCCCGGCCAATTCTACGTTTGATGGGGTCTATGTGTAAAAATTTTGACTTTTTTTGGTGCACGAGCAAATCTGCTGGAAAAGCGTGTGGAAGTTTCGTGACGTTCGGACGATATTTGGCGACACTAAAATGAGCGTTTCCAGCTCCAGGGAATTCGGAGCGAGAGAAACGAGGCCCCGTAACGCACATGAGAGCAATCCCGGCCAATTTCTACCGTTTGATGGGGTCTATGTGTAAAAATTTTGACTTTTTTGGTGCACGAGCAAATCTGCTGGAAAGCGTGTGGAAGTTTCGTGACGTTCGGACGATATTTGGCGACACTAAAATGAGCGTTTTGCCAGCAGGGAATTCGGAGCGAGAGAAACGAGGCCCCGTAACGCACATGAGAGCAATCCCGGCCAATTTCTACCGTTTGATGGGGTCTATGTGTAAAAATTTGACTTTTTTTGGTGCACGAGCAAATCTGCTGGAAAGCGTGTGGAAGTTTCGTGACGTTCGGACGATATTTGGCGACACTAAAATGAGCGTTTCCAGCTCCAGGGAATTCGGAGCGAGAGAAACGAGGCCCCGTAACGCACATGAGAGCAATCCCGGCCAATTTCTACCGTTTGATGGGGTCTATGTGTAAAAATTTTGACTTTTTTTGGTGCACGAGCAAATCTGCTGGGAAAGCGTGTGGAAGTTTCGTGACGTTCGACGATATTTGGCGACACTAAATGAGCGTTTTGCCAGCTCCAGGGAATTCGGAGCGAGAGAAACGAGGCCCCGTAACGCACATGAGAGCAATCCCGGCCAATTTCTACCGTTTGATGGGGTCTATGTGTAAAAATTTTGACTTTTTTTGGTGCACGAGCAAATCTGCTGGAAAGCGTGTGGAAGTTCGTGACGTTCGTACGATATTTGGCGACACAAAATGCGTTTCCAGCTCAGGGAATTCGGAGCGAGAGAAACGAGGCCCCGTAACGCACATGAGAGCACCCGGCCAATTTCTACCGTTTGATGGGGTCTATGTGTAAAAATTTTGACTTTTTTTGGTGCACGAGCAAATCTGCTGGAAAGCGTGTGGAAGTTTCGTGACGTTCGGACGATATTTGGCGACACTAAATGAGCGTTTCCAGCTCCAGGGAATTCGGAGCGAGAGAAACGAGGCCCCGTAACGCACATGAGAGCAATCCCGGCCAATTTCTACCGTTTGATGGGGTCTATGTGTAAAAATTTTGACTTTTTTTGGTGCACGAGCAAATCTGCTGGAAAGCGTGTGGAAGTTTCGTGACGTTCGGACGATATTTGGCGACACTAAAATGAGCGTTTGCCAGCTCCAGGGAATTCGGAGCGAGAGAAACGAGGCCCCGTAACGCACATGAGAGCAATCCCGGCCAATTTCTACCGTTTGATGGGGTCTATGTGTAAAAATTTTGACTTTTTTTGGTGCACGAGCAAATCTGCTGGAAAGCGTGTGGAAGTTTCGTGACGTTCGGACGATATTTGGCGACACTAAATGAGCGTTTTGCCAGCTCCAGGGAATTCGGAGCGAGAGAAACGAGGCCCCGTAACGCACATGAGAGCAATCCCGGCCAATTTCTACCGTTTGATGGGGTCTATGTGTAAAAATTTTGACTTTTTTTGGTGCACGAGCAAATCTGCTGGAAAGCGTGTGGAAGTTTCGTGACGTTCGGACGATATTTGGCGACACTAAAATGAGCGTTTTGCCAGCTCCAGGGAATTCGGAGCGAGAGAAACGAGGCCCCGTAACGCACATGAGAGCAATCCCGGCCAATTTCTACCGTTTGATGGGGTCTATGTGTAAAAATTTTGACTTTTTTTGGTGCACGAGCAAATCTGCTGGAAAGCGTGTGGAAGTTTCGTGACGTTCGGACGATATTTGGCGACACTAAATGAGCGTTTTGCCAGCTCCAGGAATTCGGAGCGAGAGAAACGAGGCCCCGTAACGCACATGAGAGCAATCCCGGCCAATTTCTACCGTTTGATGGGGTCTATGTGTAAAAATTTTGACTTTTTTTGGTGCACGAGCAAATCTGCTGGAAAGCGTGTGGAGTTCGTGACGTTCGGACGATATTTGGCGACACTAAAATGCGTTTCCAGCTCCAGGGAATTCGGAGCGAGAGAAACGAGGCCCCGTAACGCACATGAGAGCAATCCCGGCCAATTTCTACCGTTTGATGGGGTCTATGTGTAAAAATTTTGACTTTTTTGGTGCACGAGCAAATCTGCTGGAAAGCGTGTGGAAGTTTCGTGACGTTCGTACGATATTTGGCGACACTAAAATGAGCGTTTCCAGCTCCAGGGAATTCGGAGCGAGAGAAACGAGGCCCCGTAACGCACATGAGAGCAATCCCGGCCAATTTCTACCGTTTGATGGGGTCTATGTGTAAAATTTTGACTTTTTTTGGTGCACGAGCAAATCTGCTGGAAAGCGTGTGGAAGTTTCGTGACGTTCGACGATATTTGGCGACACTAAATGAGCGTTTTGCCAGCTCCAGGGAATTCGGAGCGAGAGAAACGAGGCCCCGTAACGCACATGAGAGCAATCCCGGCCAATTTCTACCGTTTGATGGGGTCTATGTGTAAAAATTTTGACTTTTTTTGGTGCACGAGCAAATCTGCTGGAAAGCGTGTGGAAGTTTCGTGACGTTCGGACGATATTTGGCGACACTAAATGAGCGTTTGCCAGCTCCAGGGAATTCGGAGCGAGAGAAACGAGGCCCCGTAACGCACATGAGAGCAATCCCGGCCAATTTCTACCTAGTTTGATGGGGTCTATGTGTAAAAATTTTGACTTTTTTTGGTGCACGAGCAAATCTGCTGGAAAAGCCTGTGGACGGTTCGTGACGTTCGTACGATATTTGGCGACACTAAAATGAGCGTTTTGCCAGCTCCAGGGAATTCGGAGCGAGAGAAACGAGGCCCCGTAACGCACATGAGAGCAATCCCGGCCAATTTCTACCGTTTGATGGGTCTATGTGTGACTGGAAAAGCTGTGTGGAAGTTTCGTGACGTTCGGACGATATTTGGCGACACTAAATGAGCGTTTTGCCAGCTCCAGGGAATTCGGAGCGAGAGAAACGAGGCCCCGTAACGCACATGAGAGCAATCCCGGCCAATTTCTACCGTTTGATGGGTCTATGTGTAAAAATTTTGACTTTTTTGGTGCACGAGCAAATCTGCTGGGAAAGCGTGTGGAAGTTTCGTGACGTTCGGACGATATTTGGCGACACTAAAATGCGTTTTGCCAGCTCCAGGGAATTCGGAGCGAGAGAAACGAGGCCCCGTAACGCACATGAGAGCAATCCCGGCCAATTTCTACCGTTTGATGGGGTCTATGTGTAAAAATTTTGACTTTTTGGTGCACGAGCAAATCTGCTGGAAAGCGTGTGGAAGTTCGTGACGTTCGGACGATATTTGGCGACACTAAAATGAGCGTTTCCAGCTCCAGGGAATTCGGAGCGAGAGAAACGAGGCCCCGTAACGCACATGAGAGCAATCCCGGCCAATTTCTACCGTTTGATGGGGTCTATGTGTAAAATTTTGACTTTTTTTGGTGCACGAGCAAATCTGCTGGGAAAGCGTGTGGAAGTTTCGTGACGTTCGGACGATATTTGGCGACACTAAAATGAGCGTTTGCCAGCTCCAGGGAATTCGGAGCGAGAGAAACGAGGCCCCGTAACGCACATGAGAGCAATCCCGGCCAATTTCTACCGTTTGATGGGGTCTATGTGTAAAAATTTTGACTTTTTTGGTGCACGAGCAAATCTGCTGGAAAGCGTGTGGAAGTTTCGTGACGTTCGGACGATATTTGGCGACACTAAAATGAGCGTTTGCCAGCTCCAGGGAATTCGGAGCGAGAGAAACGAGGCCCCGTAACGCACATGAGAGCAATCCCGGCCAATTTCTACCGTTTGATGGGGTCTATGTGTAAAAATTTTGACTTTTTTTGGTGCACGAGCAAATCTGCTGGAAAGCGTGTGGAAGTTCGTGACGTTCGGACGATATTTGGCGACACTAAAATGAGCGTTTCCAGCTCCAGGGAATTCGGAGCGAGAGAAACGAGGCCCCGTAACGCACATGAGAGCAATCCCGGCCAATTTCTACCGTTTGATGGGGTCTATGTGTAAAAATTTTGACTTTTTTTGGTGCACGAGCAAATCTGCTGGAAAGCGTGTGGAAGTTTCGTGACGTTCGGACGATATTTGGCGACACTAAAATGAGCGTTTTGCCAGCTCCAGGGAATTCGGAGCGAGAGAAACGAGGCCCCGTAACGCACATGAGAGCAATCCGGCCAATTTCTACCGTTTGATGGGGTCTATGTGTAAAAATTCTTTTTTTGGTGCACGAGCAAATCTGCTGGGAAAGCGTGTGGAAGTTTCGTGACGTTCGGACGATATTTGGCGACACTAAATGAGCGTTTTGCCAGCTCCAGGGAATTCGGAGCGAGAGAAACGAGGCCCCGTAACGCACATGAGAGCAATCCCGGCCAATTTCTACCGTTTGATGGGGTCTATGTGTAAAAATTTTGACTTTTTTTGGTGCACGAGCAAATCTGCTGGGAAAGCGTGTGGAAGTTTCGTGACGTTCGGACGATATTTGGCGACACTAAAATGAGCGTTTTGCCTCCAGGGAATTCGGAGCGAGAGAAACGAGGCCCCGTAACGCACATGAGAGCAATCCCGGCCAATTTCTACCGTTTGATGGGGTCTATGTGTAAAAATTTTGACTTTTTTTGGTGCACGAGCAAATCTGCTGGAAAGCGTGTGGAAGTTTCGTGACGTTCGTACGATATTTGGCGACACTAAAATGAGCGTTTCCAGCTCCAGGGAATTCGGAGCGAGAGAAACGAGGCCCCGTAACGCACATGAGAGCAATCCCGGCCAATTTCTACCGTTTGATGGGGTCTATGTGTAAAAATTTTGACTTTTTTTGGTGCACGAGCAAATCTGCTGGAAAGCGTGTGGAAGTTTCGTGACGTTCGGACGATATTTGGCGACACTAAATGAGCGTTTTGCCAGCTCCAGGGAATTCGGAGCGAGAGAAACGAGGCCCGTAACGCACATGAGAGCAATCCCGGCCAATTTCTACCGTTTGATGGGGTCTATGTGTAAAAATTTTGACTTTTTTTGGTGCACGAGCAAATCTGCTGGAAAGCGTGTGGAAGTTTCGTGACGTTCGGACGATATTTGGCGACACTAAATGAGCGTTTTGCCAGCTCCAGGGAATTCGGAGCGAGAGAAACGAGGCCCCGTAACGCACATGAGAGCAATCCCAATTTCTACCGTTTGATGGGGTCTATGTGTAAAATTTTGACTTTTTTGGTGCACGAGCAAATCTGCTGGAAAGCGTGTGGAAGTTTCGTGACGTTCGGACGATATTTGGCGACACTAAAATGAGCGTTTGCCAGCTCCAGGGAATTCGGAGCGAGAGAAACGAGGCCCCGTAACGCACATGAGAGCAATCCCGGCCAATTTCTACCGTTTGATGGGGTCTATGTGTAAAAATTTTGACTTTTTTGGTGCACGAGCAAATCTGCTGGGAAAGCGTGTGGAAGTTTCGTGACGTTCGGACGATATTTGGCGACACTAAATGAGCGTTTTGCCAGCTCCAGGGAATTCGGAGCGAGAGAAACGAGGCCCCGTAACGCACATGAGAGCAATCCCGGCCAATTTCTACCGTTTGATGGGGTCTATGTGTAAAAATTTTGACTTTTTTTGGTGCACGAGCAAATCTGCTGGAAAAGCGTGGGAATTCGTGACGTTCGGACGATATTTGGCGACACTAAAATGAGCGTTTCCAGCTCCAGGGAATTCGGAGCGAGAGAAACGAGGCCCCGTAACGCACATGAGAGCAATCCCGGCCAATTTCTACCGTTTGATGGGGTCTATGTGTAAAAATTTTGACTTTTTTGGTGCACGAGCAAATCTGCTGGAAAGCGTGTGAAGTTTCGTGACGTTCGTACGATATTTGGCGACACTAAAATGAGCGATTTCCCAGCTCCAGGGAATTCGGAGCGAGAGAAACGAGGCCCCGTAACGCACATGAGAGCAATCCCGGCCAATTTCTACCGTTTGATGGGGTCTATGTGTAAAATTTTGACTTTTTTTGGTGCACGAGCAAATCTGCTGGAAAGCGTGGAAGTTTCGTGACGTTCGGACGATATTTGGCGACACTAAATGAGCGTTTCCAGCTCCAGGGAATTCGGAGCGAGAGAAACGAGGCCCGTAACGCACATGAGAGCAATCCCGGCCAATTTCTACCGTTTGATGGGGTCTATGTGTAAAAATTTGACTTTTTTTGGTGCACGAGCAAATCTGCTGGAAAGCGTGTGGAAGTTCGTGACGTTCGTACGATATTTGGCGACACTAAAATGAGCGTTTCCAGCTCCAGGGAATTCGGAGCGAGAGAAACGAGGCCCCGTAACGCACATGAGAGCAATCCCGGCCAATTTCTACCGTTTGATGGGGTCTATGTGTAAAAATTTGACTTTTTTTGGTGCACGAGCAAATCTGCTGGAAAGCTGTGGAAGGTTCGTGACGTTCGTACGATATTTGGCGACACTAAAATGAGCGTTTCCAGCTCCAGGGAATTCGGAGCGAGAGAAACGAGGCCCCGTAACGCACATGAGAGCAATCCCGGCCAATTTCTACCGTTTGATGGGGTCTATGTGTGCTGGAAAAGCGTGTGGAAGTTTCGTGACGTTCGGACGATATTTGGCGACACTAAATGAGCGTTTTGCCAGCTCCAGGGAATTCGGAGCGAGAGAAACGAGGCCCCGTAACGCACATGAGAGCAATCCCGGCCAATTTCTACCGTTTGATGGGGTCTATGTGTAAAAATTTTGACTTTTTTGGTGCACGAGCAAATCTGCTGGAAAAGCTGTGGAAGTTCGTGACGTTCGGACGATATTTGGCGACACAAAATGCGTTTCCAGCTCCAGGGAATTCGGAGCGAGAGAAACGAGGCCCCGTAACGCACATGAGAGCAATCCCGGCCAATTTCTACCGTTTGATGGGGTCTATGTGTAAAAATTTTGACTTTTTTGGTGCACGAGCAAATCTGCTGGAAAGCGTGTGGAAGTTCGTGACGTTCGGACGATATTTGGCGACACTAAAATGAGCGTTTCCAGCTCCAGGGAATTCGGAGCGAGAGAAACGAGGCCCCGTAACGCACATGAGAGCAATCCCGGCCAATTTCTACCGTTTGATGGGGTCTATGTGTAAAAATTTTGACTTTTTTTGGTGCACGAGCAAATCTGCTGGAAAGCGTGTGGAAGTTTCGTGACGTTCGGACGATATTTGGCGACACTAAATGAGCGTTTTGCCAGCTCCAGGGAATTCGGAGCGAGAGAAACGAGGCCCCGTAACGCACATGAGAGCAATCCCGCCAATTTCTACCGTTTGATGGGGTCTATGTGTAAAAATTTTGACTTTTTTTGGTGCACGAGCAAATCTGCTGGAAAGCGTGTGGAAGTTTCGTGACGTTCGGACGATATTTGGCGACACTAAAATGAGCGTTTTGCCAGCTCCAGGGAATTCGGAGCGAGAGAAACGAGGCCCCGTAACGCACATGAGAGCAATCCCGGCCAATTTCTACCGTTTGATGGGGTCTATGTGTAAAAATTTTGACTTTTTTTGGTGCACGAGCAAATCTGCTGGAAAGCGTGTGGAAGTTTCGTGACGTTCGGACGATATTTGGCGACACTAAAATGAGCGTTTTGCCAGCTCCAGGGAATTCGGAGCGAGAGAAACGAGGCCCCGTAACGCACATGAGAGCAATCCCGGCCAATTTCTACCGTTTGATGGGGTCTATGTGTAAAAATTTTGACTTTTTTGGTGCACGAGCAAATCTGCTGGAAAAGCGTGTGGAAGTTTCGTGACGTTCGTACGATATTTGGCGACACTAAATGAGCGTTTCCAGCTCCAGGGAATTCGGAGCGAGAGAAACGAGGCCCCGTAACGCACATGAGAGCAATCCCGGCCAATTTCTACCGTTTGATGGGGTCTATGTGTAAAAATTTTGACTTTTTTGGTGCACGAGCAAATCTGCTGGGAAAGCGTGTGGAAGTTTCGTGACGTTCGGACGATATTTGGCGACACTAAATGAGCGTTTGCCAGCTCCAGGGAATTCGGAGCGAGAGAAACGAGGCCCCGTAACGCACATGAGAGCAATCCCGGCAATTTCTACCGTTTGATGGGGTCTATGTGTAAAAATTTTGACTTTTTTTGGTGCACGAGCAAATCTGCTGGGAAAGCGTGTGGAAGTTTCGTGACGTTCGGACGATATTTGGCGACACTAAAATGAGCGTTTTGCCAGCTCCAGGGAATTCGGAGCGAGAGAAACGAGGCCCCGTAACGCACATGAGAGCAATCCCGGCCAATTTCTACCGTTTGATGGGGTCTATGTGTAAAAATTTTGACTTTTTTTGGTGCACGTGCAAATCTGCTGGGAAAGCCTGTGGAAGTTCGTGACGTTCGGACGATATTTGGCGACACAAAATGCGTTTCCAGCTCCAGGGAATTCGGAGCGAGAGAAACGAGGCCCCGTAACGCACATGAGAGCAATCCCGGCCAATTTCTACCGTTTGATGGGGTCTATGTGTAAAAATTTTGACTTTTTTTGGTGCACGAGCAAATCTGCTGGAAAAGCGTGTGGAAGGTTCGTGACGTTCGTACGATATTTGGCGACACTAAAATGAGCGATTTCCAGCTCCAGGGAATTCGGAGCGAGAGAAACGAGGCCCCGTAACGCACATGAGAGCAATCCCGGCCAATTTCTACCGTTTGATGGGGTCTATGTGTAAAAATTTTGACTTTTTTGGTGCACGAGCAAATCTGCTGGGAAAGCGTGTGGAAGTTTCGTGACGTTCGGACGATATTTGGCGACACTAAAATGAGCGTTTGCCAGCTCCAGGGAATTCGGAGCGAGAGAAACGAGGCCCCGTAACGCACATGAGAGCAATCCCGGCCAATTTCTACCGTTTGATGGGGTCTATGTGTAAAAATTTTGACTTTTTTGGTGCACGAGCAAATCTGCTGGGAAAGCGTGTGGAAGTTTCGTGACGTTCGGACGATATTTGGCGACACTAAAATGAGCGTTTTGCCAGCTCCAGGGAATTCGGAGCGAGAGAAACGAGGCCCCGTAACGCACATGAGAGCAATCCCGGCCAATTTCTACCGTTTGATGGGGTCTATGTGTAAAAATTTTGACTTTTTTTGGTGCACGAGCAAATCTGCTGGAAAGCGTGTGGACGTTTCGTGACGTTCGGACGATTTTGGCGACACTAAAATGAGCGTTTCCCAGCTCCAGGGAATTCGGAGCGAGAGAACGAGGCCCCGTAACGCACATGAGAGCAATCCCGGCCAATTTCTACCGTTTGATGGGTCTATGTGTAAAAATTTTGACTTTTTTGGTGCACGAGCAAATCTGCTGGGAAAGCGTGTGGAAGTTTCGTGACGTTCGGACGATATTTGGCGACACTAAAATGAGCGTTTGCCAGCTCCAGGGAATTCGGAGCGAGAGAAACGAGGCCCCGTAACGCACATGAGAGCAATCCCGGCCAATTTCTACCGTTTGATGGGGTCTATGTGTAAAAATTTTGACTTTTTTGGTGCACGAGCAAATCTGCTGGGAAAGCGTGTGGAAGTTTCGTGACGTTCGGACGATATTTGGCGACACTAAATGAGCGTTTTGCCAGCTCCAGGGAATTCGGAGCGAGAGAACGAGGCCCCGTAACGCACATGAGAGCAATCCCGGCCAATTTCTACCGTTTGATGGGGTCTATGTGTAAAAATTTTGACTTTTTTTGGTGCACGAGCAAATCTGCTGGAAAGCTGTGGAAGTTCGTGACGTTCGTACGATATTTGGCGACACTAAAATGCGTTTCCAGCTCAGGGAATTCGGAGCGAGAGAAACGAGGCCCCGTAACGCACATGAGAGCAACCCGGCCAATTTCTACCGTTTGATGGGGTCTATGTGTAAAATTTTGACTTTTTTTGGTGCACGAGCAAATCTGCTGGAAAGCGTGTGGAAGTTCGTGACGTTCGGACGATATTTGGCGACACTAAAATGAGCGTTTCCAGCTCCAGGGAATTCGGAGCGAGAGAAACGAGGCCCCGTAACGCACATGAGAGCAATCCGGCCAATTTCTACCGTTTGATGGGGTCTATGTGTACAATTTTGACTTTTTTTGGGCAC
>NW_026890752.1:0-77128 GCF_015708825.2 Lethenteron reissneri | reverse complement strand
CAGCGGCAGTGAAATGTTAAGGACAATGTTAAAAAAAACGGTAACAAGCCGTGACGTGAAGCTGTCGACAGGATTGGAGGTGAGGGCTTCGTGGGGAGGAGGCTGGGTTGGGGCGGGCGGCGGAGGTCACGCGCCGTCGAGGGAAACGGCCACTCATCCCCGATTCAATGGGGCAGGGATTTAGCAAAGGGCAGCAGCCCCGATGGGCCCCGTGAGCCCCCTCGGGGCCGAATTGAGCGCCGAGCAAAACGTCTGGCGCATTGAGCGCCGAGCACGGATTGGGGGGTATCGATAGCGATCGTTGAAGAGGGAATGTTCGCGGTGCGCCTAGAGGTGTTTAATGGCGAACGTGAGACTGCACTTCTCGTGTGGAGACAACGAGAGTGGATGATTGATGATGATGATGCCGGCGGTGGTGGTGGTGGTGATGATGCCGGCAGTGGTGGTGGCGGCGGTGGTGGTGGCGGCGGCGGTGGTAGGTGGTGGTGATAATAGCAACGTCGATTGCTTACCCAGCATAGTCTCGCTCAGAGCCTCGCGACTCTCTGTTGCCCAGGAGGGTCTTGCTGCAGCTGCGGGATGTTTGGCCATTCCCACGAAGGAGTGTTTGTTTGACTTCTCGTGGGGGGGGAACCAGCAGGCGTCTCTCGTTCTGCTTCTTTGCTCGACTTCCGCAGTTCCGTCCACTCGCGTGCTCAGTGTCCACGCTGCTCTTCCACGGTTTTCGGCTGGCGGTGAGCGCTGATTGAACGCTCGCTTCAACGGGCAAATTCGTGCGTCGCTTTGCACCATCGACTTTGGTTTCCAGACGAACTCCGCCGTGCCCTTGTTCGCCCTCATTTCATCAACTGGAGAACCCTGATAAAACCCACCAGGCGCATGAGAAGAGTGCCACTCAACACTGCCCGGCCACCTCGTGGCCCCAATCCTACAACACCTGGCAAGCCCACGCGGTCACCCATCCAAGGACTGAGCAGCTGGAACGCTGCTCAGCTTCTGGGATCTTACCAGATCGTGCATTGTCTCGAGATATAGCTGTGAGCAATGGTGACCGTGGAACGGCGGCTAAAACATCGAGTCGGTGTGGATTGCGCGATGCAAGAAAAGTCGACGGTGACAAGTAGAGACACAATCACGGGGATTTTGTTGGAGCAACGTTGTCCCAATTGGTTTTGGAAATGTAAGTTCTTGCTGGTTCTTGCCACGCTGTCGCTCTTATACAGATACGCGAGGCTATTGCACATTACTAAGACAAATCATGGTTTAATTTCAAATCTCGCTTAACATTTCTGATGCCACTTCATCTATCAACTAATTGCATGTAGTGAATCATTATTGATGATTGGGCTAGGCCGAATAAAATATAACCAAATCTGTTTCATTAGGAAGCCTCCACCAACCAACCTGGACAAACAAATTAAATCGTTGCGTGCACGAGGGTTTGATATGCCCATTATTTGTGTTTATCTCATTCGTGAGTTGAAGAACGACCCCCACAGATAAAGTTAGCAATTAAATACGCGACGTGTCGCTTGGAACTGCGTGAAACATCATCGGGACAAACTCCACAAAGCCAGAATGAACAATCCAGGAAGTCAGAATCACTGACCCGACTTCCTTGAATTTGCATAATAACCTCACAGGACCAACCAGTCAGATCTAAAACAGATATTAACCATTGAACATTCATATGCCGTTTTCAAATGTTGGTAAATGTTATCTGGGCCAATGGTTTAATACGTTATCCATCACCCGTTATGAATACTCATGAATCCTATCGCGTGTTACATTTGAGTGGCGGGGCCACAGAGCGCGCTAAGTCACGATGAGCCTCTCGGGATCGGTGACGAAGCTTCGCGGCGTTCCCCGATGCGCGCCGCGCGCCTCTGCGGGCACGTCTCGGGCTGGCCCACTGCCGTGGCGTCCCGCGGCCGGAGAAGCTCCTCGGGCACGCGGCCGCTGCCCCGACGTGCAGTGGAGGAAGGGCGCTGCGACGAGGCAGACAGGGAAGTGGCCGTGCGCGCGCCGCGCCGCCGCCGTCGGAGCAAACGACGAATTGTCGGCGGCGCGCGGCGGCGCATCTGGAAATGCCATTTTGAAAGTTTAATTAGAAGGAGGCCGAGAGAGAGAGCAGCAGGATGCCGCGTGCCGTCGATTTCGAAATGCCATGGGATGCGGATAAAATACATTCCGCGTTGCCGGTGAATTTGAAACTCTTAAGTGCTTGGAATAAAGATCCAAGCGACATCAAGGCCACGCGCATGAGGCCAACAGCATGGGGTGATTCGTTTGCAGATACCCCACTAATAAAATGTATTATTTGGTGGGTGCTGCTGCTGCGTGGACAACTCGACACGTTGTTCGATGATGCAGAGCGGCTTTAAAATATCCAAATATAATGGGCGACGTGTTGGGCAGTGGCCTGTCTTCACAGCGCTGTGAATGTTGTGCTTTGGGCTATTGCCTGGAACGTCGCCTATGATATATTTTTTATATTAAGTCAGTGTTTTTGACCATTGTGTTCCAAGGTGTGAGTTGTTCACTAAATAACGGAGAAATTATAAAGGACGTAACATTTCATTTCGAAGCCTCTACCATGTAGCCCACCAATCTCGATGCGCATATGTGTTCAACGTAGCCACTCTCATTTTGATTCCGAAATTCAAAGGTGCACACAATCTGCGGTCATTTCTAATCCCGAGTCAGAGATGGGTCATTAGAAATCGGTGGGGCGTGTAAATGGACCACAAACGTGGCATGTGAGCACGGGACACGCTTCGAGGGGGTGCGGACACCTCGTGTTCAAAAGTAAAATTTTACCTTCCAGAAAGAAAAACAAATCTGTCCTGCCTACACTTCTCTTTCATTAACACGCACGCGCGTACATCGCCATGACAGCAGCACTTGTCGCGTGCTACGTTGCCACGTGCGACTGGCCAGGTTTGTAAACATCTGACTCCGCTCGCCCCCTGCCATTCGACTCGTGTGCTCCGAGCGACCGCGTGCTCCAGCGACGTGCGGTGCGCCGCTTCCTGCGAGTTCTTCGTGGGGTTGTTCCACCCGGAGCGCCGTTTCGATCACGCGGTCGCAGGCGATCGGCCCGAGAAAGGGTTAAAGGAGTGCGGGGCTAAATCTAATTTTCATGAATTTAATCATGCTCCGCGGAAAATGCGATATTAAAACAGCGTTAATAGTTAGACCAGCGAGCGACTTGTGCAACAAAACTTAATTATCAAAAGACAATTAAATTTAATGTTTTTTCTCTGCCCATCTCAACTAAGTGCGCCTCGATCGGCAACTCGCCTCTTTTTGCTTTTTTAAGTTCACGATCGTTTTCCCACCTTCCCTCATTGTTTTGGAATCCGCATTTAGTGAATTCTCCGTTAAACTATTCAGCAGTCATGGTGGGGTGGGGCGGTAGGGGCCACCTGGGTCCCGGTGAGGCGGTAGGGGCCACCTGGGTCCCGGTGGGGCGGTAGGGGCCACCTGGGTCCCGGTGGGGCGGTAGGGGCCACCTGGGTCCCGGTGGGGCGGTAGGGGCCACCTGGGTCCCGGTGGGGCGGTAGGGGCCACCTGGGTCCCGGTGGGGCGGTAGGGGCCACCTGGGTCCCGGTGGGGAGGGCCGACTTGGGCCACGACCGCAACTCGGCCACAGTGGGACGATCACGAACTGCGACTTGCCGTCAAAGCATCCGCCGCTCAATTGGCCGGGCTTGCCCGAGCGAAATGGCATAAACGGGACAAATGAGTCCTGAGTCAAACAGGCGGCCCCCACGCCAACACAGCGCAGGGCGCTCTTCTGGCCATTAGCCAAATTCAGGGTCAACATTCTGTGACCCTGTTGTATACTAACCCTTCTTCCATAATTGAGATTAATAATATTTGATGATTTTTATATATTATCTTTTTACTTGTTTTTTTTAATGAGTGAAACACACCAAGCGCAGCAAACTGCAAAACACCAGGTGTTGTTAAGTAATGAACCGGAGGAGGGCTAGGATGGCAGAATTTACAACGTTGCTTCAAGGGAAGATAAGGCCTGATGAACGGGCACATGTCACCCGTGCAGGCGGCAGAGACAGTGGGAGTGTCAGCCAGACATAGTTAAGGCAAAAGCCCAATCATCCTGCATGGTTTTAAAGTAACGTCAAAATTCGAAATTCAACAACAGAGTAGGCTAAATTATCGATCCTCGCGCTCGCTCAAACTGGAGACCAGGCTGCGAGCTACATCAATGAACCATTGCCCATTTGCTAATCCAATACTGAATGTTAATATTACTGAAGTCAAAACGAATTCTATGACCTCAGCACATGGGCAAATAATAGGGCAGTGTCGACTCAAAGGCAATGGAAGAAAACAGAGGCGCCTTTGTCTAAATCACAACCACAGAAAGCCAGGAATCATCACTGATTGTGTGTGCAGGAATTCCGAGCTAGTTAGAACACGTGCACAGGGGGGGAGCTGATGTAAACAACCCTGCGCGTCTGGATGTGAGGGGGCCTTGGACCTGGAATCAAGAATAAACACTCCCAGAGCAGAAGGTGGACAGGGGGAGAGGTGATTTAAAAGAGGGTTGTATATCTCTCAAGGCACAAGACCCAGCTGAACAACACGGCTGCGGGGGTCACCAGAAGTTCGCATTCGCCTAGTTAAGACAAAAAGCTCAATTATTCTGTATTGCTATTAAAGTAACGTTAAAGTCGGAATTTAACAACAGGGTAGGCTAAAGTTATCGATATTCACACCCACTCCAATTAAACCAGGTCACAAGTTACGCCTACTGAACCATCACCATATTAAGTCAATATGAAATGTTATTTCCATACTTCAATACTTTCTATACAATTCGACCCGAAGCATATGACAATCAGAACCTTCCTAAGTCAAAATTGAATCGCACCCAGACAGGAGCGAATAGTCAATATAAGGTTGAAGAGGGAAGGAAATCAAGAGCACGGCGAACTGCAAACGTAAGCAAAAAGCCGGGAACAACACCAGCCCAGCAACAGCGAGTGGGGCTTCGACAGGCCATAAAGTAGAATAATAACTCCCGGGGTCAGGGGACACAAGAAGAAGCAGGCAGACAAAAACCAGAACTGACTCCAAGGTTCAACCGCCCTCACCTACTCAGGGGTGACGGAAATTAATGAGGCCTTGAATTAACGGCAGGCAACAACAACGGCGAGCAGAGATAGGGTGGGGCAAAGACTGCGGGCTATGGAATGCAACTTCGTGTCAGTAAAGCCCTGACAAACAAGTTAAGTTAAAGACATCACAATACATAATATCGCACATAACATCAATGTTAACGCTATTCACCGTAAACTATATTCCGCTTATATAACCATCCAGGCACCAAGGAATACGAATTCCTAGGATCAAGAAACTTACCCCTTAACCTAAGATATCGGAAATAAATTAATAGTAATAAGTATATGCATGAAAAGACAAAAGTAAAACTTATGAAAAGCCAGGATAACGGGATGAATCACCACCAGGTCGAATATAATACATAATAAAAAAAAAACGATGTTAAACCCAGGGTCGGAGAGAAAGGGAGATCCCGGCCGTCTTTGTATCCCCGCAGCGCGGGATAGGAGTGTGTATACGCTCGGGGAAACCTACACTTGAGTCAAGGCACCACGATGGGAAACGACAGACCTTAGGTTACATACAGAATCATAACTGTGAAATAGTAAGGGACAAATGTTAACTTAAAACTTTTAACCATTTCTTTGTGCGCCGGGTCGGAGAGAGTGTTGCCCCCCTCCAGGTTGTGCAACACGAACAAAGACGCCTATGAGACGATTTGTAACGTCTGTGTTTTGGGTTCATGAAGAAGGCCAGACAAGAGATAAATTGCACCCAGACAGAGAGACGACTTCGAGACAATTTGTAACATCTGGTTGTTTGCTCGTGGGTTTTATGGAGGGAGTTGACAACGGAATATACCGTCAGTGATGCACACAAGGACATACGGACACACACATGGACACACCTGCCTACGGACAGATCCTGACACAGCAAAAATCGGAAGCCCCGCCTTGTGGGCGGGATCCAGGGGGATTTTTCAGCATAAAGGAACGGATCCTGAACATTGGAAACCAGTGCGACGGGAGGGTCCACTCAGAAGCTCGACCGGGAGGGTCGACTCAGCAGGAGTGCGACGGGAGGGTCCACTCAGAAGCTCGACCGGGAGGGTCGACTCAGCAGGAGTGCGACGGGAGGGTCCACTCAGAAGCTCGACCGGGAGGGTCGACTCAGGAACGAGTGCGACCAGAGCGGGTCCACTCAGGAGTGCGACCAGAGAGTCGACTCAGGAGCGAGGGCGACCAGCGGGTCGACCCAGGAGCGAGCTCGACCGGGAGGGTCGACTCAGGAGCGAGCTGCGACCAGCGGGTCGGCTCGACTCATCTTCAGCTCGTCAATCTCTGCTGCCGCCGGAGATCTCCGCTGCCGCCGGTGGTGAGCGTCGCGACTTGGCGACGATCCAGCGCTGCACGCTACGAGCGAGTTGTGGGCGCCACCTACCGACCGGGTTCCGAACTGCGACAGCGTATCAACAGCCATCCGAGCCAATTCACCACGGTGACAGGAGAGCGCCTGATACGTATGACGCGCACCGCCCCCTCACCACACGACCACCAGGCGTCTGTTTGACATAAAGAATCGACTCCGAACACTGACTATTCAAGACAACTCTTACCACTCAAACACACTCGAACCCATAAGTCATCCGTGGCTGGGAAGGCATCACAACGAGACCGAGTGGTGGCCATCCGTCGTATAAGAGTATTCTTAATTTTTATCTTTAATATTTAGTGGGCTGTACTCTTAATCGCATAAATTCCCAACAGATCCATCAATACGAACTGATTCTTGGCACCTCCTTCCGCCGAGCCACGCTCACGTGGGGAGTGGTGGCCCACCGGATCCTTATCAGGTGATCTGGTCCCCAATTAGTAAACTTGGTATAAGATAACGATCTTCGGAAAAGGAGCACCGTCGCAGGCCCTTACTCCGAGCCGTTCTGTCAGATAACCTGCCGATGTATCTGTTGAGATTGGTGCCTTTAAGAATAGTAACTGTTTTGATTGTGTTTTTTTTTTATCGCCGTATAATCTTTCAAGTATCTTTCAGTCATAATCGCCGCACGTACTCGCATCCTCTACAGAATATTCAACTGTTCCGTGACCCAAGGTGTTAACAACGTGATAAGGGTTGCGTATGATCAATAAGGAGTGCGGTACTGCGTGAACAATATTGAGTATAATCATTCATTAACGTTAAGGTTTTCTTAGCATAGTATTTGCATGTTTTAACGACTCTCTCTCTCACTAACAACCATCGCGTTATGCGGGATCCATGTGCCGTTGTCAAAGTGAAATCAGACAATCGTTGATGATACTGTATTGATGCCGTATTGACGTTCCGGGATTGAGAGTTCGCATACTATATCATAGTTAAGGTTGAATTAGTAATAAATTGATCAATACAGAAGTGGTTGTGTGATTCTTTCCTGAAATCTATGCATAAGATCTGCTTCTGCGTTGAGATTTGAACTTGGTGACCTTAATAAACACACTAATACATACTCAGTAAATGTTAAAGCGATAACGGGGTGAACCGGGGTCTGGTTATCATAACGACTTGCGTTATCATAATTACACCCACTCGCATAATTAATACGATTACCTCTCGAATTGGCATAATTAAAATGTGCGTAATTACATAAATTAACATATTTCCGGATAATTACACATTTGGCCAAATTTCATTTAATTATTATTATTTCCACTGAATATTCATAACCCACATATACAACATAATAATTTCACCCACGCACGCATACAACATAACAAATTTTCATACCCAACATATACAACATAATGGGGGCTCGTCTTCCGGGATCTCTCGCAGACAGTTTATGCATGAATTCAGGAACGAATCACTGATGTGTTAATCAAAGTGTTGTGAACTAACGTTGCCTTGTGATTGTAAACGGGGGTATACAAACAAAACGCGCTCTGAAGGGAAGTACCAGAGTAGCAGAGTATAACAAAGACAGCTGGGCTGAGATTATTTGCTCGAGTTAAACTGACGCATCCTGTGATACAATTGTTTATATGTGCTCTGAAAGGGAATTCTAGAGTAACTCACGACGCACATGAGATGTTAGAATTAAGATACACTCTTAAGTCTATTAACCACACTACATAATAGAGATGGCACAGGATCCACAACATTCTGAGTTTGACACACCAACGCATAACACTGATACAGAGTGGACCTCTGAGGAGGAGATGGAATCTATGGAAAAACAATATCGGGAATTTGTGTTAAAACGTACTGGACGGACTGCTAGCCAGCAGACGGAGCAGAGAGATATATGGGAGGGGAGCCATACAGAAGATGTTAAGGCCCATAGAAGGAAACTACTTAAGGATGTGATGAAATGTGGCAAAGCCAAACGTGACGTAAAAATTGCAGAAATAGCGAGGGTAGACTCGTATCTCCTCGCACAGACAGACAGAGAAAGATTATGGAATGAGGAAAAATTTGAAAGGGAGAGACAAGAGAAACTGTCCTTAATGGTGCAGGTAGAGCGTCTGCACGCCCTCGTGAGAGAGAAAGAATCCGCACTAAATGCACCAGTGAAACACCCAGACGTTGATACACAGAACACATACGGGAGTAACAATTTACCACACTCCGAGCCACGGGGACGTAGCCCAGGGCCAGATCCCACAATGAGTGTGGCTACTATGCAAAGCAATTTTGATAAAGTAACACCCTCGCAAATCGAGGAGAGAGAAGAGGAAATAATAATACAAACGGGAAAACATGAGGCCGACCACCCCAACGTTAGAGAGAGACAAATAATTAACCCTAAGTCATCAGGATACACTGTAATGATAGAGCGGGAAAGGGCGGAGCTGGTGCAAGACGGGAAACATGACATAAACAGAACACCAGGCAGACGCACGCTACGCAAGTATGACCGACATGATGCAGATGACAGAGACAGCTCACCAGAGAAACGCACCTCGCACAAACACGACCAACACGACACACGTAACAAGAGCTCACCAGAGAGACGCACATCACACAAGCAGGAGCCATGGGATAAGCAGAAATCACCGAGCCAAGTTGACCCACGTAACAGGTGCAAAAGGCACTACAAAAGTTATGTTAAGCAGAGCCATCGTGATGGTGACGGCTCATCTGACACTGACTTCTCTGACAATGACCAACACGACACGGATAACAGGAGCTCACCAGAGAGACGCACATCACACAAGCATGAGCCATGGGATAAGCAGAAATCACCGAGCCAAGTTGACCCACGTAACAGGTGCAAAAGGCACTACAAAAGTTATGTTAAGCAGAGCCACCGTGATGGTGACGGCTCATCTAACACTGACTCCTCTGACAATGACCAACACGACATGGGTACCAGAGAGAGCTCACCAGAGGGACGCATGACATGTAAAAATCACCCACGCAAAACCACCCGCACAAAAAATCCCAGAGACAGGAATCCCGATAACCATGAAGCACGAGACAAACATAAATTCAACACCTCACCTAGCAGGCACCACACACGTAGTAGGCAGCATGAAGGTCGAGGACAAAAACACTCACCACATAGACACCGCTCAAGGAGATCACGCACACCAACCCACAAGCACGAATCACAAGACCCACATAAGGAAAACAAGAGACACAAGCAACGGGACAGATACGAATCCTCGGACAGAGGGAGATCACGACACAGACACGGGACACATGACAACAGTGATAGTGGAGACAAGGGTAGCTCAAGGGAGCACTCCTCAGGAACCGACACCACTGATGACGAACAACACACTTTTAACAGTAAGACACTAAAACTAATGGACAAAGCACTCGTGAGAATTCCCTATTTCGATCCACATAACAAAAACAGGGATATCCACACTCACATAACTACAGTAGAACAGGAGGCTAAGATCCGGGGTCTGGGTAAATCAGCAGAAAAGGCATGTTTATTATCAAGGAGCCTACATGAACCCGCCAGACCATGGGTAGCCTCCCTGCCAAATAGGGTGAAGAGTGACTTTAAACAATTGAGCCGAGCAGTAGTTAAGAGATTTGGGGAATACTCCACACTATCCGAGGGATTGAACGCGGCAAAGTTGATGACCCAGCGTGTAGACGAAGACCCACGAGATTATCTCCTGCGCCTTAAGAAAGCATATTACGCAGGGGACGTGGACAATGCCCAGGGAGATAAGACAGTCTTAAAAGTGATGTTCTTCCAATCATTGAGACCTGAAATAGTGAGAATAGTAGGAATGATGTTGGACCCCGAGACTGCCTCCCTACGCCAGATTGAAAGCAAGGCCCACACGGCCTGGGTGAACGGACGGAAAACCACTGGCATAGCCAAAACCCACATCGTCACCAGAGATAAAGAATGCCTCGATCTGGAGGGAAGCGAATCTCCAAGGAATAATATTAGCGCCACACGGGGTGAACATGAATTCCCCCAGGAGAGGGCGCCTAACCCAATAGAATCAACACCCGTCCACAACACGCTGAATAACGTTCCACGTGAGAGGAGGAACGAGGCCAGAGGAACATGGCACCCACAGCCGCCACCACCATGGAATGCAGAAGAGGGCGGAGGCTGGAATTATGGAGGAGGAGGAGAGAGTGACGGGCCATACCTACACCGCGGAGGCCGACACCCACCAAACCAGTTACCATATCGTCCCCCACTGCCGCCTCCACTAGCAATGGAGCATAGACCACCGTTAGCTAACAGGAATCGATATGCTCACCACATTAGGATGGAAAAAGAGCTCCTAGGGAGTATGAAGACTCCCATGCAAGTAGCGAAGGGAAGAATACCAACTATACCCACACAAGAGGAGGACACACCCAGAGCAAAGGTAGCCCAAGTGAACGTAGGGAAGACAAGAAGCCTCGAAGCAATCACCGAAGTGGTACCAGAGGGAAAAGGGTACCATCTGGGGGAATTGATTCCCGTAGGACCAGTCGGACGAGTCCACGTGGAAGTAATACTGCAAGACACCCTGACCAGCCAGGGCCTTTGTGATACTGGAGCAGAAATATCCATGATATCCAGAGAATTATTTGACGAACTCCAGACTGCCCTCCAGAGGAAGAATGAAACACTACAAATGATGCCAAGTAAACTTACCTACTCAGGATGTGAAGGGACCCACATGCGACCATTGGGCAAAGTTATGACGAAGTTGACGTTCAACAAAATCAACATGAACCATCCACTATATGTCGTACAATACCCAGGTAAAGAACTGATTTTTGGGATCGAACTACTGAATCGCCTGAAACCCATTGTGAACCTTGAATCCCGACAAATTTGGGCACAGTCAATGCCGGAGAAACAAAGGGACTCAGAAGATGAAGACGTTATGAGAGACTCCACGGGAATCCAAGTGATAACACAAGAGCTCGACGACCTATCAACGACAATCAGGAACGAAGACAAGCTCCCCGCAGGAATTCGAATCACTCAGCTAATGACTAACAGACTGAGAGAAGTCCGAAAGGAAGCCGACTTAGAGTCAGTATCACCGAAAGACCGTCCCCTCATGGAGTATATACCGCCCCCTGGAGGCCAAACCGACGAACTGCAAACTGATGAAGGAGAACCCAAGGGCAAGAGCGTATTACCCTCGGATGAAGCCAAGGCAACTCAACCGATAGTAACGCAAAAGGAACTTTCAATTGAGCCGCCCGAAACCACGAAGGCCCTAGATCCAAACCAAGAGGGAAGAGTCCTTACAATAGAAGAACAAATAGAACAACAAATTGAAGCAGCAGACGCCCTCGAGAGGGAGGAGAAGTCAAAGCTCGCGACACCAGCGAAACTCACAGACGTTGAGCCACAAAATAAATATGGAAGTAACATCAAATCACTCTCTTGGGTACGTGGACAGAGTCCAGGGATTGATCGCACAAAAGTTAAAGTAAAATCGCCAGGACATGGTACACTAAGGGCAGAGGCAAAAACTGAAGGGAAATGGCAACACGAGCGACACGGCACTGGGCGCGCACACAGAAAATGCACACCACTTAAACACAGGAGACACAGCACAGACCAAAGTGACAGATTGCCTGATGATAACTTGTTTGATGATGACGCTGTCAGCAATCAACTTTCGGAATACCTGTTCACCAGTAAAACCCTTAAGTTGATGGACAAGGCTCTAGTCAGAATTCCCGATTTTGACCCCCACAATAAGACTATGGATATCCACACACATATCGCGACAGTGGAAGAGGAGGCAATGATTAGAGGGCTGAGGAGACGGGATGAAAAAGCGAGTTTGTTGAAACGGACCTTACATAAAGAATCTATTCCATGGGTAAAGTCACTACCACACAAGGTTAGAAATGATTTTAAACAATTGAGCCTGGCAGTGATTCGGAAGTTTGGAGAATATTCGACACTCACTGAGGGGTTTTATGCTGTAAAATCGATGACCCAGGGCATGGACCAAGATCCACGTGACTACCTCGTCCAATTTAAAAGAGCGTATTACGCAGGCGATGTGAATCAATACCACGAAGGGGATAAAATGTTCAAAATAATGTTTTTTGAATCCTTGAGCCCAGAGATTACAGAAAGGGTGAGAATGGTTTTGAATCCAGAAACCGCATCCTTACGCCGCATAGAGAGCAAGGCGTACATGGCATGGTTATACAGAGCTAAGAATCATAATTCGGATCCAGAACACAGGGAGAGGGATGAGGAACCCAGCCTCTCAGAGAGGAATAAAAATCACCGAGCAGTCCCACCATGCAGAGAGCAGCAGAAACGCACGCACACATGGCAAAATAACCCAGAGAGAGGTTGGCACGAGAATGAGAGCGGCACAAAGCCGAACATTCAGGAGAATCGCAGGAGGGGGAGGTTCAGAATAGAACCATACCAACACCCCATGCCCCGACATGCGCAAGGTCAAGATTACCCACAGGGATGGCGAAGTAACAATCCAGGAAAAATTTGGCACCCAAATGGGAAAAACACTGGGCCAAGGGTGCAGGAGAATCGTAGGAGGGGGAGGTTCAGAACAGAACCATATCAACACCCCATCCCACGACACACGCAAGGTTCAAATTACGCACAGAGATGGGAAGATAACCACCTAGCGGGAAGGTGTTACACATACCGCGGAGGTATGGATGCGAACATTCACGAGAATCGCAGGATGGGAGGTCAAACACAATCGATACAATTCCGACCAATTCCTCCACCGGCTATACCAGGAGGGAATAGAGGAATAACACAGAATACGGTCCAAATACGTGATGAACCATCCACAGTGATTGAGAGCGGGCAGCCCATACGCGCCACACCCGCCGAGGTGTTAAACCCGGCGCTCAATGTGAAATACAGGCAGGCTGCAAGTGACAGGGCGGGCAAAAACGTGGACAGTGCTCCCGTAAATGACGCGCGGATCGAATACAAGGACAGGGTTGCATTGAAGCGTGATCGGACAGTACAAAAACAGACAGCAGGGACACGCCCTGAGGAGCGCAGGCATGAGCCTTTGAATGGAAAATATCCAAGGGAAACCAAAAATTATGTGGATCGGAGTGCTAAAATGGAGACGAATGTCCATGACGTATCGGGAATGGTGTTGAAATCCAACACACTAGTAAAAACAAAGAGGGCAACATTACGAGGGACAGAATTAAATCGACACACGGACTCGGCAAATGTGCATGTAATCGCAGAGAGAGCGAATGCCTCGAACCAAGGGTCAAAGTGGGTCGGGTGCGCGAATTCTGGTTATGTGCAGCACAATTTTTCACCACACACTCCCACGACACAGAGAGTGAGAGAAGAAACTACAAAAACGAACCCCGAAAACCGTGATCGAATTATCGAAGTGATAAGTGGTGAACGAGGCAACATGAGGAAAGTAACGCATAAATGCGTTCGAAACCGCTACCTAGCGTTTCCCAGGATTTAACAAAAACAAAAATGAATATTCGTCGGAGTCATGATGTATCAGAACCGATGTAACGCAATATCGATGTTTAACGCTTGTTTAATTTTCTTTGCTCAATTCAAAATAACCATGTTAAGTTGTGACACGTACGCGCGCGTTGTAAGGAATAGCAGCAAAACTTGAGGACAATCGATGGTTCATGATGGAAGAAGGGTATACATTTTTTTAAAAATAACCCGTGGCCATTTGACCACTGGTCATTTTTAAAAGGGCGGAATGTTGTATACCTAACCCTTCTTCCATAATTGAGATTAATAATATTTGATGATTTTTATATATTATCTTTTTACTTGTTTTTTTTAATGAGTGAAACACACCAAGCGCAGCAAACTGCAAAACACCAGGTGTTGTTAAGTAATGAACCGGAGGAGGGCTAGGATGGCAGAATTTACAACGTTGCTTCAAGGGAAGATAAGGCCTGATGAACGGGCACATGTCACCCGTGCAGGCGGCAGAGACAGTGGGAGTGTCAGCCAGACATAGTTAAGGCAAAAGCCCAATCATCCTGCATGGTTTTAAAGTAACGTCAAAATTCGAAATTCAACAACAGAGTAGGCTAAATTATCGATCCTCGCGCTCGCTCAAATTGGAGACCAGGCTGCGAGCTACATCAATGAACCATTGCCCATTTGCTAATCCAATACTGAATGTTAATATTACTGAAGTCAAAACGAATTCTATGACCTCAGCACATGGGCAAATAATAGGGCAGTGTCGACTCAAAGGCAATGGAAGAAACAGAGGCGCCTTTGTCTAAATCACAACCACAGAAAGCCAGGAATCATCACTGATTGTGTGTTCAGGAATTCCGAGCTAGTTAGAACACGTGCACAGGGGGGGAGCTGATGTAAACAACCCTGCGCGTCTGGATGTGAGGGGGCCTTGGACCTGGAATCAAGAATAAACACTCCCAGAGCAGAAGGTGGACAGGGGGAGAGGTGATTTAAAAGAGGGTTGTATATCTCTCAAGGCACAAGACCCAGCTGAACAACACGGCTGCGGGGGTCACCAGAAGTTCGCATTCGCCTAGTTAAGACAAAAAGCTCAATTATTCTGTATTGCTATTAAAGTAACGTTAAAGTCGGAATTTAACAACAGGGTAGGCTAAAGTTATCGATATTCACACCCACTCCAATTAAACCAGGCCACAAGTTACGCCTACTGAACCATCACCATTATTAAGTCAATATGAAATGTTATTTCCATACTTCAATACTTTCTATACAATTCGACCCGAAGCATATGACAATCAGAACCTTCCTAAGTCAAAATTGAATCGCACCCAGACAGGAGCGAATAGTCAATATAAGGTTGAAGAGGGAAGGAAATCAAGAGCACGGCGAACTGCAAACGTAAGCAAAAAGCCGGGAACAACACCAGCCCAGCAACAGCGAGTGGGGCTTCGACAGGCCATAAAGTAGAATAATAACTCCCGGGGTCAGGGGACACAAGAAGAAGCAGGCAGACAAAAACCAGAACTGACTCCAAGGTTCAACCGCCCTCACCTACTCAGGGGTGACGGAAATTAATGAGGCCTTGAATTAACGGCAGGCAACAACAACGGCGAGCAGAGATAGGGTGGGGCAAAGACTGCGGGCTATGGAATGCAACTTCGTGTCAGTAAAGCCCTGACAAACAAGTTAAGTTAAAGACATCACAATACATAATATCGCACATAACATCAATGTTAACGCTATTCACCGTAAACTATATTCCGCTTATATAACCATCCAGGCACCAAGGAATACGAATTCCTAGGATCAAGAAACTTACCCCTTAACCTAAGATATCGGGAATAAATTAATAGTAATAAGTATATGCATGAAAAGACAAAGTAAAACTTATGAAAAGCCAGGATAACGGGATGAATCACAACCAGGTCGAATATAATACATAATAAAAAAAAAACGATGTTAAACCCAGGGTCGGAGAGAAAGGGAGATCCCGGCCGTCTTTGTATCCCCGCAGCGCGGGATAGGAGTGTGTATACGCTCGGGGAAACCTACACTTGAGTCAAGCACCACGATGGGAAACGACAGACCTTAGGTTACATACAGAATCATAACTGTGAAATAGTAAGGGACAAATGTTAACTTAAAACTTTTAACCATTTCTTTGTGCGCCGGGTCGGAGAGAGTGTTGCCCCCCTCCAGGTTGTGCAACACGAACAAAGACGCCTATGAGACGATTTGTAACGTCTGTGTTTTGGGTTCATGAAGAAGGCCAGACAAGAGATAAATTGCACCCAGACAGAGAGACGACTTCGAGACAATTTGTAACATCTGGTTGTTTGCTCGTGGGTTTTATGGAGGGAGTTGACAACGGAATATACCGTCAGTGATGCACACAAGGACATACGGACACACACATGGACACACCTGCCTACGGACAGATCCTGACACAGCAAAAATCGGAAGCCCCGCCTTGTGGGCGGGATCCAGGGGGATTTTTCAGCATAAAGGAACGGATCCTGAACATTGGAAACCAGTGCGACGGGAGGGTCCACTCAGAAGCTCGACCGGGAGGGTCGACTCAGCAGGAGTGCGACGGGAGGGTCCACTCAGAAGCTCGACCGGGAGGGTCGACTCAGCAGGAGTGCGACGGGAGGGTCCACTCAGAAGCTCGACCGGGAGGGTCGACTCAGGAACGAGTGCGACCAGAGCGGGTCCACTCAGGAGTGCGACCAGAGAGTCGACTCAGGAGCGAGGGCGACCAGCGGGTCGACCCAGGAGCGAGCTCGACCGGGAGGGTCGACTCAGGAGCGAGCTGCGACCAGCGGGTCGGCTCGACTCATCTTCAGCTCGTCAATCTCTGCTGCCGCCGGAGATCTCCGCTGCCGCCGGTGGTGAGCGTCGCGACTTGGCGACGATCCAGCGCTGCACGCTACGAGCGAGTTGTGGGCGCCACCTACCGACCGGGTTCCGAACTGCGACAGCGTATCAACAGCCATCCGAGCCAATTCACCACGGTGACAGGAGAGCGCCTGATACGTATGACGCGCACCGCCCCCTCACCACACGACCACCAGGCGTCTGTTTGACATAAAGAATCGACTCCGAACACTGACTATTCAAGACAACTCTTACCACTCAAACACACTCGAACCCATAAGTCATCCGTGGCTGGGAAGGCATCACAACGAGACCGAGTGGTGGCCATCCGTCGTTATAAGAGTATTCTTAATTTTTATCTTTAATATTTAGTGGGCTGTACTCTTAATCGCATAAATTCCCAACAGATCCATCAATACGAACTGATTCTTGGCACCTCCTTCCGCCGAGCCACGCTCACGTGGGGAGTGGTGGCCCACCGGATCCTTATCAGGTGATCTGGTCCCCAATTAGTAAACTTGGTATAAGATAACGATCTTCGGAAAAGGAGCACCGTCGCAGGCCCTTACTCCGAGCCGTTCTGTAGATAACCTGCCGATGTATCTGTTGAGATTGGTGCCTTTAAGAATAGTAACTGTTTTGATTGTGTTTTTTTTTTATCGCCGTATAATCTTTCAAGTATCTTTCAGTCATAATCGCCGCACGTACTCGCATCCTCTACAGAATATTCAACTGTTCCGTGACCCAAGGTGCTAACAACGTGATAAGGGTTGCGTATGATCAATAAGGAGTGCGGTACTGCGTGAACAATATTGAGTATAATCATTCATTAACGTTAAGGTTTTCTTAGCATAGTATTTGCATGTTTTAACGACTCTCTCTCTCACTAACAACCATCGCGTTATGCGGGATCCATGTGCCGTTGTCAAAGTGAAATCAGACAATCGTTGATGATACTGTATTGATGCCGTATTGACGTTCAGGGATTGAGAGTTCGCATACTATATCATAGTTAAGGTTGAATTAGTAATAAATTGATCAATACAGAAGTGGTTGTGTGATTCTTTCCTGAAATCTATGCATAAGATCTGCTTCTGCGTTGAGATTTGAACTTGGTGACCTTAATAAACACACTAATACATACTCAGTAAATGTTAAAGCGATAACGGGGTGAACCGGGGTCTGGTTATCATAACGACTTGCGTTATCATAATTACACCCACTCGCATAATTAATACGATTACCTCTCGAATTGGCATAATTAAAATGTGCGTAATTACATAAATTAACATATTTCCGGATAATTACACATTTGGCCAAATTTCATTTAATTATTATTATTTCCACTGAATATTCATAACCCACATATACAACATAATAATTTCACCCACGCACGCATACAACATAGCAAATTTTCATACCCAACATATACAACAACCCCCACCCCCCACTTCTTCGCTCCTCGCCCTCCTTGTCTCAACAAAATAATTAATTTGCTGCGGAAAGTGAGGATGAGATTGCGTGCAGTGTTAGGCAGGTGACGTGTGGATTATGTAGCTCTGATTCCCTGTAATGGAATGAAGTGCGGGGCGCGTTTGCCTTCCTTTCCTTTGGAGAGTCAATCTTTTTTGTTACGATAATTAGCATGTAAATTGTTTTTAAGTTCACGCTAATAGGCGAGCCAAGTGGGTTTCTCCCTCTCTGGTTTAATGTCGCCGGATTAATTTTTTTCACGGAAGCCCCATGCACTCGTCCCAGATGCTTGGTGTAAATGTTAATACATTCATTTGTCATAAATGCAATTTACACAAGACTCCTCTCTACCTGCAAGTTTGATGAGATGGTTAGCATTGGCTGGGCCTACTGCGACTGGACATACAAATGGAAAATTAAGCCGTCCGTGTTTGTCTTTTTTTTTGCTTTTTCTTCATCATATTACAATCGTACCATCAGCATCGTGTCACGAGACGAAGCCCCCATTCAGAGGTCTCACGGCAAAGCAGTGCATTACCCTGTGTCGGTCACTGGCCCTGTCACAGAACTAGTTGTGAAGTCTTTCAAGTGTCGTGCTTCATCTTGCACCAACCGGCTTTCTTCTACTGCGCGTAACCTTCCGGGAAGTAAGGCTTCAAGGGACCCGTAATAATCTCCGTCGCAAGGATGTTCACGTGCACCCACTTGCTGCAATTCTCATTTGTGTGAGATATGTCAGCGTGGTTTTGTCCGACCTTCACGCTGCTTAAAAATTGCCGTGCTCCGTAGTTGAATGAGGCGTGGATTTGGTTTTCAATAAAGCGGTGCACCCTCCGGGAAAGCATCAGGGTTACGAAAAATAACGCTGCCGACGATGTCTGATGAACAACGCTGCTACTTCTGCACCCCGAGGCGTTTGTCATGGGCGCGTAACGCTTGTAAGTTGTAGTAGTTGTTGTTGTTGCCGGGTTTCCGATTCACTTCTTTTTTTATTTGAACAAGTGCTGTTTTTTCGAGAAAATGTTGGGGGAATAATCGTTGGGATGGCAAAATAAATGTGGGGCGTCCTTCCGAATATAAAACTTTACAGCGCCCGTCATATTTTCTCAAATCATTTCCTTGGGGGTGCAGTGAATGCGTTTTAAGACGACATACACTGCACGTGTTAGATTCCGTCCAATCAGAGGCCTGTGTTGGGAAACCGTAGCTCAATCCATTTGTGTCCCCACTTTGGTCATAAATTTGGCGGGGTGGCTCCCAGTTCGACGGGTATGAGTTCACATCCCAGCTGGGGGGCTGACTCAGCCCATCATCCTTCCTTGGGTCCATAAAATGGGTTCCACTCTGTTGGGAAGTCAACAGTGGTTTTCCTTTTAGATAGACTGGTCCCCGCCCGAGGAATGTGGAATTCCCTCCTCTGGCGCAGGGCTGTAAATTGGGACTCAGTAAAACGCCTCGGTGCTTGTTTGAGCAGGAAAGCACTTTGACTTGCTTTTATTGGAGACGAAACGCAAAGTAATTGTTCCTACTTCGGAATGGAAGACCAGTGACCGTGAACGTAGTTCAACTTGAAATATCCACGCACTCCTCGCTGCTTGTGAACAGCACAGCGCGAAACATTGCATCGTATAATCTGGCGATGTTTGTAAAGATCTGCAACCACGGTGATGCTGATGATCATGGAAATACAGGGGCACTTTAAGCTTTGATTATTGCACAAAGCACTCAACGCATTTGTCAATAACAGTGTGGCCTTAACACGAAACGTATATAATAGGCAACGTTGTGAGCAATTGGCCTTCTTCATCGCACATAACAGTCCATTATGTATGTGCTGTGAAGAAGGTCCATTGCCTGAAACATCACATGTTATCCATTTGTTTCCGTTTAAGGCCACGCAGAGTTATTGACGAATGTGTTGAGTTGTTTGTTGTTTGTACTTGTGCCCAACTGCAGTAGCAGAATCCCCAAATAATGTGGTTGGTTCTTGCAGAGGCTGCTATGGTGTGCAGGGGCAAAAGAACAACTTTAGCCTGAGCAGTCGATCCCATCCCACCTGGCCTCCACCTGTACCAGGTTGCTGTTGACAGCATTTGGATGAGTTTATTGATCGTTCCTTTATGGTTGGAGTCCGTTACCACGTGTCATTTTAAAGGTAAACTGTTATCATAGCTCCACAGGAAAAGAGGCGATTTCCGTAGATGAATGATGGACAGTGACAGTGGCGAGCGATGGCCTCCCCTTACAAATAGGTGGTGATGTCATCGGCTCAGAGTGACCACACTACCTGACCCTACGAGCCACAAACCAAAAGCTTCGTATGACCAAGAGCCATCAGACTCGCGTGACAAATCGTGGTCACAAGGAGCGGTCACTTGGGGCGGTCACATGGGGTGGTGGTCACACTGTTGGTTGGGATTTAGAATGTGAAGAAGCGCCCTGGGAGTGCTCATGCCTGCTTCTGTTTGCGTGGGGTGAGTGCCCTGGGCCGCTCCGGCTTCCGCAGATTTTACATTTCAATGTTAGTTGTTATGAAAAGTTAAATATCATCAGCGTCTCTCGTCAAGGTGCGTTTGAACTGCCAGTGAGCCACATGCGGCTCGGAAGCCATGGTTCTTCCACTCCTGTCGTAGGCATTGAAATGCCAAGCTTTGCAGCTTTGGTAATACCCCACAGAGAAGCAGTGGTGGCCTGATAATAATAATAATATGTTAAACACCGGTGGCCTATGGGAATTGTCGCTGCTGACTCCGTGCGAACTGGCCCGCCGGTGAGCATGCTAATCGCTAGGCTACTCGAAGCCTCATTTCGGAGCGCTTTTCCCTCGGGGCCTAGCTTAGGCTGTGTCCCACGTGGCTCCCGTGGGTCCTGCGTCAAGGCGGGTGCTCTCTTTTGTGTGACACGGGTAACGCTCGGCTTTCCATGACCAGATTATTCACCCGGGTTTTGAACGAGAACGTGCTCGTGAAACTAAATAAATAAGCGACATGTCTTTACGCACGCACGTCACCGGTTTAGTCATGAACTGCTTCTCGCTTGCCGAGAGTCTGCGGCTCGGAGCCCTCGTGACCACATCTGTTTTGGATTTAACTGACCCCCCTCCCGCCCCGATTAACCCAGATAATCAATAGTTGGCTGAGCATGAGCCCTATGTTGTTTATTATGTTTGTATATAAACAGCGGTGCCTCTCCAATAGGAGCAAGGAATAACCTCCCATCACTGAAACGCCACTCAGCGTCCTTGGCTCCAGTTCCCTCCCTCCGGACTGCGCAATCATCACCCCGGCCATCACCCCTGCCATCGTCCCCTTGTCACAACGCGGCACTCCACACCGAGCTGCCGAGAGGGCACTTTGAGGTGGCGTCCCCCCCCCCCTCGCCTTCGGGTCGCCCCCTGTCCGGGTTCAACCCGGGCGGTCCCGGGAATCGGCATCTGTGGCCGGGTGGCGGGCATTGATTTGCACCCAGATCGGGTGGCACTGTGTTGAAGCTCACAGCAGGGTATCCGTCGCACGGGGCTGCGGTGGACTCGGGCTGACTGCGGGACGCGTCCGGGTTGGCTCCGTGCAAAAAGGTGGCCACCCCACGTTGGCTTCCTCACCGCTGCTGTTCTGGTGACGCCGTCACCTTTACCTGTAATGATTCAAACTTCTACCGCAGGTCAATTAAAATACCTGTGACCTTGTTAGATTTGCTGTGCGTGTGTGTTGATTGGTGGTGCCGTCTGCCGCCCTCACTGCAGCTACCTGCTGTGTGCCTTGACACGTCTGGTTTGCCTAATGATGATGATGAGCTACATTTCATTCCGTGGAGACACCCCATACCCGTTGAAAAGGCCTTCACTGTAAAATTCATGAGCAACCTGCTATATTGGCCGGGTGCTGGATGCAATTCATGGTCTCTCAAGCTCCGCGCGACTAAATTTGATGCAAACTCAATTTTAGAACGGGTTCATCTTTTTCCAGTTATGGGGGAGGGAAGACACCGAGATGATTCACCGCACCGTGCGTGGCAGCGTTCATATTCTCCCTCGCCTACCCTGAGGCTTCCACGCAGAGGTTTCTGGGCACCACTGGCTCCGTGCCCCTGCGTTGCGCGTCGCACCGCTAATTAACCCCACCGCCTCCACTTGACACCAGCAAGGTTGGGCCGAAGGGGGCGAGGGTTGGGGGGAGGTAGAAACTGAATATTGGTGGCGTGGAGCCCGCCTCGTTAACGGAGATGTCTAAAGCCCTGCTCTCGTACCTCCGATTGGTGCCACGTACGACGCGAAAAAAGATCAATATACAGTAGGTACATCTGCATGTTGGCACCGCAGAGGTGACGTGCTGCGTTGCAGGCAAGCGCGGTGGACCGGAGGCCGATCGGGAAAAGTCAACACCGCGAGATAGAAAAAAACCATGGCCTGCCTGATGAAAAAACAGCACGTCCCAGTAGCGCACGCCGCTCGCCATCGCTTTCCCCGTGAACGCCGTGGCTCTGCCGTGTATTTGGAATGTGTACTTGGAACGCGTAATTAGATCGTGTAATTAGAACGTGTATTTAGTATGCTATGAATTCGTTCAATGCGCGGCACAACGAGGAGCGCCTAATTTCTGTTCGAGGAATCCCCCTCGCCTCGTTGCTCGCCAGGGCGGCGCTTGTCCCACCGGCAGAAATGCAGCCAGGTGAGGAGGGGTCCCCAACGACGGGAGTTGAGGCGAGCCCATTTCGATTTAAAGCTTTCGTGACTGCAGGGATTCATCTTCTTGGTTTTTTCGGTAAAGTCACGTAGAAGGGAAGTAATAAAATAATAAAAATTATATTATTTTATTTTATTATTTTATTATGTTTTATTTTTATTATTTTAGTACTTCCCTTCTACGTGACTTTACCGAAAGAACCAAGAAGGCGAGCCCATTTCTTCAAAGTCCTCGGCTTTCTTAATTAAAGATAAATAAGCCCCGTCATTTTCCTTCCAGCTTATTAAACTCCCTTTGTGCAAAAGACTCCACCGATTCTCTTCCAATTAGTGAAGGTCTGGTGCATGTATAAAGTTCAATTGGCTGAGGTGAATTAACGTCTTTTTAATGTGCCCCGGTAATTGGGGCCGGTGAGCCGTGTTAGCTTCGCCTTAACGACGGCCCCTGGAAGCTCTGGCAAGTGCCGTGGCCCGTGCTGGAATGGCTCACTGCGGTGAGCGCTGTGTTTACACAATTAAATAGGTGCAGGTTGTCCCATAACTCAGCACTCGATTTGTCCTCGAATATCGAATTTATCAGATGTGTACATTAACAACGATTGGAATCGTTTTGGTGAGCACAGGCCGCGGGGTCTAAACTGTTAAGCGGTCAGCAGCAAACAGCATCAGGTGCGGTTCAGACGTCACTTCACCTTCAGCTGTGGGTGAGAATCGAACTCGGCCCGCCGAGTCCACCGTGCTGTGTTCTCACCACGGCGTCGTTGTCCGAGTGTCGGTGACGAGGGAAGAACGCAATTCGGTACTTGCGTCACGCAAAATCGGGGCTCGTATTCCGCGTGTCTGTACGCCGCGGTAGTTCGACCAAACTCAACGTTTTAAAGGCTCAGTGCGAATAGACATTCGGCCACTTTGTATCGCAATGCAGCAGCAACTCACGTGAACCCCTTGGGCGCGGTGCGTTGCCAACGAATTAAAATGACGGCCTTAAAACAAGGGCACAACCCACTGCGGCTTACCACAAACCCAAACACCTTTCGCTCCCTCTCATTCCCAGTCGTGCGCTCGAGCGACGCTCATATTGACATTTGCTTTAACGACGCCTTACACATCACGGCACGACGGGCGAGCCCGCGCCGCCTCGGCGTGGCACTCGCGATGCGGGCGTCCCAAGGCCGGCGTGGAACGACGGGCGGAGGCGCCGCTCACCTCGCCCCCTCGCTCGCCCCCTCTGCCCCCTCGCTCGCCCCCTCTGCCCCCTCGCTCGCCCCCTCTGCCCCCTCGCTCGCCCCCTCTGCCCCCTCGCTCGCCCCCTCTGCCCCCTCGCTCGCCCCCTCTGCCCCCTCGCTCGCTCCCTCTGCCCCCTCGCTCCCTCTGCCCCCTCGCTCCCTCTGCCCCCTCGCTCCCTCTGCCCCCTCGCTCCCTCTGCCCCCTCGCTCGCTCTGCCCCCTCGCTCCCTCTGCCCCCTCGCTCCCTCTGCCCCCTCGCTCCCTCTGCCCCCTCGCTCCCTCTGCCCCCTCGCTCGCTCCCTCCATCTGCCCCCTCGCTCCCTCTGCCCCCTCGCTCGCTCCCTCCATCTGCCCCCTCGCTCCCTCTGCCCCCTCGCTCGCCCCCTCTGCCCCCTCGCTCCCTCGCTCGCTCGCTCCCTCTGCCTCCTCGCTCGCTCTGCTCCCTCACTCACTCCCTCCATCTGCCCCCTCGCTTCCTCTGCCTCCTCGCTCCCTCTGCCCCCTCGCTCCCTCTGCCCCTCGCTCCCTCTGCCTCCTCGCTCGCTCTGCCCCCTCGCTCGCTCCCTCTGCCCCCTCTGCTCCCTCTGCCCCCTCTGCTCCCTCTGCCTCCTCGCTCGCTCTGCCCCCTCGCTCCCTCTGCCCCCTCGCTCCCTCTGCCCCCTCGCTCGCTCTGCCCCCTCGCTCCCTCTGCCCCCTCGCTCCCTCTGCCCCCTCGCTCCCTCTGCCCCCTCGCTCCCTCTGCCCCCTCGCTCGCTCCCTCCATCTGCCCCCTCGCTCCCTCTGCCCCCTCGCTCGCCCCCTCTGCCCCCTCGCTCCCTCGCTCGCTCGCTCCCTCTGCCTCCTCGCTCGCTCTGCTCCCTCACTCACTCCCTCCATCTGCCCCCTCGCTTCCTCTGCCTCCTCGCTCCCTCTGCCCCCTCGCTCCCTCTGCCCCTCGCTCCCTCTGCCCCCTCTGCTCCCTCTGCCCCCTCTGCTCCCTCTGCCGCCTCGCTCGCTCTGCCCCCTCACTCCCTCTGCCCCCTCGCTCGCTCCCTCTGCCCCCTCGCTCGCTCCCTCTGCCCCCTCGCACAAAAAGTCTCGAGACTTTTTGCAGAATGGGTCCTCTACGTGAATTAAATGACGGTGATGCAGCTGCTGCATTGGCGGTAATTAAGAGGAGCAACTGGAATCTTCGCTTTGTGCATCTCTCGCTTTGTGCATCTCTCGCTTTGTGTATCTCTAGTTGTGTGTATGTCTAGTCTTGTGTATATCTAGCTTTGTGTATCTCTAGCTTTGTGTATCTCTCTCTAGTTTTGTGTGTGTATAGTCTTGTGTATATCTCACGTTGTGTTTCTCTAGCTTTGTGTATCTTTAGCTGTGTGTATCTCTAGATTTGTGTATGTTTAGTCGTGTGTACATCTCGCGTTGTTTCTCGAGATTTGTGTATCTCTCGCTTGGTGTGTTTAGGTCTAAATTGTCCCGCGATGGTTGTCACTTGTTGATGCAGGCCACGCCTTACCAGAGAGACAGTGTTTGCTACCTGGGTGAATTAATGTCAAGACGAAAATAAACGTCGTTCAATGACCCCACGAGGAAAATACACCACGTGCAATGTTTACAGGGGACGCTTCCGTGCTCTAATTGGCAATCGAACTGGACTTTCAGAGGTGGCCGGTTCGATCCGCTCAGTTCCACAGTTGAAACCATGGGGCACGCGTCTCTTTTTTATTTCAAATTCGCCAAAACTCGACCATGACGCCGGTACAACGTGGCCTACTCTTGCGAGCGACGTCACGGGATCTGCGACGTCCGCAGCGAAGCAGACGTCGCCGTCGCAGTGTTTGTGCGGTGGATGCACGCGCCGCAGCATTGACCAGGGCGGGCTGCCGGATCCGAAGCCGCAAAAACCTTTGCAACGAGCGGCGAACGCGCGACCGCTCGGCCGCATCACCACCCAAATTCAATCCCAGAAGGCCGTGCAGCTGATGGGATGTGTAACAACAACAAACAATTGCGCGTGAATTTTTGCACGTGGACGGGGAGATACGTGAAGGAGGCACATTTGCTTATTTATGTCGGTGCCGAACAGAGCCAGCTGCCTGTTTACAACCAGAACCACCTCCTCCTCTTGCTTCTGGGGTCCATTGCCTCGCTCAGTGCGGGCGAGACACGTGGCCTTGACACGGGCACACAATGGCCAGGCTCTTGTGAGGAGTGTCTGGGGATCCTTAATATCCATGGGCAGATGGCGCCTTTTTATGTTCCTCTTCTTCCTCCGCCCTCTCCACCTGCCTGAAGGTGGCGGGGGTGGGGGTAGGGGGGTCATTCCAGTGGGTTCTTGCGCGTGTTTAACTATTTAGAGTCGGCTCTGTGCGTGTGGGTGTACATCTCTATGTATGTATAGCGAATTGTTTTCTTCTTAAAGGTCAACCCTTCACCTGGTGCTCACGTCACTGCCAGCAAAAGCCCCATGTTGGATTTGCTGCTAATATTTATTTATTTGTGTTGCCTGCAAGAGGAAGGTCCCCTGAGATGGCCGGGTGACCCTGGGGTCAGCGCGCTGAGCCGCTGCCTCTGGGAGTCGCGATGGGTTCGAGTCCGGTCACCCGCTCGCGACAGAACCAGTTTCTCACGAGCGGCGGCGGCGGCGGCTTGACGGGCTCAGCTCTGTCACTGTGCACAACACAAGACCTCATTACGTTTGGATGTACACAGTTCGGCGTAATTCAACATCGAAAACAAATTGAATTGAATGCCAGCTAATAATATTATATAATGTTTAGTTTTCATCTCGTGTCGTGTCACGCAAATTGCATCGCTTAATCGCCGGAGACCCACACGCCGACGGGAAGGCAGGCAGGCGGTGAGCTGTCGCCAACAATTGCTCAAACTCCGTGGGTCCTCTTTAGATTAAGATGTTGTCAACCAACGAGCGAGTGTTTGTGCATGAGAGAGAGGAAGCCGGAGCGCACACATGCGAGGGGGCAACCCTCTATCCCATACAGAAGGGGCAGACGATGCGAGTCCACACTCTGCTGTTCTGCCTCCTCGATGTCCAGCAGTTATGGTATATCACCTTCTGCAGCGCGTTCTATTTGATGCGGTGTGGCACGGCTTTGTGGGAATTCCATTGGATTTTTCATCTCACGGCCTGATGCCAAATGCACGATCGTACCCGCATTTAACCCCATCGCAAACAGCCTCGCTCTCCACTATGGCAGCCATGTGATCACCTTGCATCTGAGAGGATGTGCACTGTACGCATACTGCCAATTAAAGATCAACCCGCCAGACGCCACAACTTGTCAACTCATCTTGTGAGGTTCCTAAAGATGATTGTACATTTAATAGGCAATGTTCTACGCGGTATTTTTTTCAGAATCAGAATATATATTTATAGTGGAGAAATCCGATGAGCTATGAAGCTTTTTTTCACTGATGTCCAGTTTTTGTTTGGAAACTACTCAGCTTTGGGCTGTCAAAGTGTTTGTACACAACTGCTGTTGCTGCTGTTGTTGTTGTTGCTGCTGCTGTTGCTGCTGCTGCTGTTGCTGCTGCTGTTGCTGCTGTTGCTGCTGCTGTTGCTGCTGTTGCTGCTGCTGTTGCTGATGTTGCTGCTGCAGTTACTGCTGTTGCTGCTGCTGTTGCTGCTGTTGCTGCTGCAGTTACTGCTGTTGCTGCCTCGGCTGTGCGCCCCGCGTGGTCCCGTGGAGAGAGGCTGCGGTGGTGGCGGCGGCTCCATCAAAGTGGTAATTGGGGCGCTTAGCCTGTGAACAGGATTGCCAACCGCCAGGGTCACCCAGCCTGCCGAGTGAAAGTCCTGCAATTAAAGAAGAGGAATGTGTGTCAGCAGCATGTGGCTGTGTGTGTGTGTGCACGTTCGATTTTCATAGGTGCTACTCGCTAACAGCACTTGCCCCAACCGTCTGTTCAGGCTATACGGGGGATCTTTGTCTTTGTGTACACGCTGGAGTCGTGGCTGGTTAGCGTCGTGGTTAACGAGCTGCGCTACTACTGATTCCAGTTACACCGATACAATTGGTGACGAATATACGAACCAATCCTAGGCCTCCTGCGTTGGCTCAGCCTTAAAAGAGAACCTGGTGCAATGTGTAAGCATCGCCACTTGAGAGACAAAGGCGGCCGGGCGTGCTGCTGGCCACCCACACTCTCGTGTGCAGTTCGAGCCCCAACAGTCTGTTCAGGCTATGCGTGGTATCTTTGTCTTCTTGGTATGAGTGTGGCTGGTTGATTTCGCGTGTGTTTGCCGGGGCGTGTGTGTGAGAGAGGGATGCCTCGCGCTGCTGAGCTGCCTGCTTCAGAAAAAAATCCTTGGCCAATTCATGCGGACGGACTAAAATATTTGAATAAATATGTAGGTTACAGAATTGAGTCTTGCTTATATGTATATAATTTTACCCAGAATGCTCAACAACAACAACGCATAATGAGTTTGTATATAACATTGTTTTTTGTGCTGAACAGGGTCCTGTCAATCAGAGTAATGATACTAATAATAATGTTTGGTTTTACAGCGCATCGTTCGTGTCAATTGCATTTCACAATTGCCAAGGGACCACACACAAGGGACAGGCAGCCAGGCAACGAGCCGGCACCAACATTTGCCCCATGCTCTGCAGTCCTCTTTACATTAAGATGTTTTCAGCCAATTAATTAGTTCATAATCGAATCACGTGCTACTGCCAATACGATCTGGCAAGCCAGCAGCATTTGTTTAAGTCGAGAACAACAACATACATTGTGAAAACCTGGTAATTTAAATTTATTTGTCATTGAAATAAGAAAATTATCTACACGGGCAATATCAAGAAGGCCACTGTAACGAAAAACATTGTGAAATAGCCGATGTTAATCCCTTCATATTCAAATGTGAATCTGAACAGAGAGAGGGCGTGACGGATGTTTGGCGACGGGTGCCGGTGTGGCGATAGGCGAAATGAAAATAATTAGTTTGTAAACAGAAAGAAATGTCAGACGAAGCGCGGTTCTGTCGGTGATGGAGGAACTTAGCAGAAACTGTGCACACAACCTTTATGAGAATAATGGGCAAACGTTCCCTGCCTGCGATGAGCAATGAATCTATCCCGCGTGGGAGTAATATCGCCTCCACAGCGAAGCACCGCCCATTCATTCTCAGGCTGTTGACGAGACGAAATGATGCAGGCTCCTTCCCCGCTATGCGAGTAACGAATGCATACGAGAACCTCGTGGGGTTTTTTTAAAAACTTATGTATTGATTGGGTTTTCGTTTTCATCTGTTGTTTTATTCTACGTACACGTGTGTACACGTGCAGGCGTAGAGGTGGCTGGGTAGCTCAGGAAGTGGGAGAAGGAGCAGTATGAGCACAGCTGAGAAGCCTGGTTTTCTAATCCAGGTGTCGCCGACCCAACTGTGGTTAGATCAGTTTTTCACTCGTGTCAAGTTTATGGTACCCAGCCAAATGACTGCACAAAAACCGTGTTTGGGCTTTCATTTAAATTGGCAAATATTACAGGGAGTGAGAATTACAAAGGTTGACTATACTGCCCCGTGCGATGAACATCCCCGTAGCAGGGCGCATGGGGAAGTGGTCACTGGAAGGTATCTGGGAAGTCATTCCGGCATATCACCTTCTGCAGCCCGTTGTCAAATACATGGGGAGATCAACCCATTGATTGGCTATAATCCATCTTGAATATATCGAGGATCACAGAGCTTGGGCAGTCGTTATTGCCGACTCAGCGCGTGGTGGCTGCCGCTGCTGCCTTCCGTCTCGTGTCCGTGGTTCCTCCTCGTCGTGATCATGGCGCCCCTGAGTCGTCCCCCTCTCTACGAGAGCGAGGAGCGGACACTGCGTCGGCGGCGTCGGCGCATTACAACTTGACACTTTATACTTCTTCTGCTCTGCGAGGGATCTGAATGGACACGTCGTCCCGTGCTAGGATGCCACAATTTAAACGCAGTTGGGGGGGGGGGGGGACAAAAATCGAAATGCGATTTCCATCTCGGCAATGGAGGCGGGACACGTGGGCCACGTGGGCCACGAGCAGCACCGTCGCCGGCGGTGGTGGCACGGGGAGCGCGGCCACCCTGGGTCCAGGGCAAACGCTGCTGTGTGAAGTCACTCCTCGTGCGGGTCGTGGCGAACGTGTTCGGTTTGGGCGATCTTGCTTGTTATTTTATCGAATTGAAAAACTAATTTTATTATTATTGAAACAACAAAAAAATCCCAGCAGAAAAAGGCCTCGGATGATATTCCGAGACTTTCAGGAGGACGTTGCTTCGTGTGCTTGAACCATTTGCCTGCGTGTCGTGGCGCAAAGCAATGCCCAACGTTGATTGCCTCGCGGTGTTTGGGCGCGCGTCCATTCAGAATGAGACTCTTTGTGGAGAGCGCAGGAATCTATTAACGCGGCGTGTGCCGGGGAATTCATTGCATCGCTTTTACCTTGAGCCGTTCTCAGGCGCAAGACCGAGGCTGAGGACGAGGCCGGCGATAAAACAAGTTAAGCCAATAACGTGTGGACGCCTCCATTCCATCCCACAAACGATACCACAAGAGCGATTCAACATTCCGTGAATTTCTGCCAAAGCCGTAGAATGCTCAAATATTGCATGTCGACGGAAATGTGCCGCAAATTACGGTTAAAATGGCACGTTTCTTTTTATTATTACAATAATAAAAGAGAAATGATACTGTGTCATCGTAAGCTTCTTTAAGCCAGGAGCCTTTGTTTTCTTAATGCAAACACAGCAGAGAAGTGTCGCCTTGCAGAGACTGCGAGCGCGCTCCGAGCCCTCGCTGCTGCTGCTGCTGCTGCACCAGCGCCGGAGTGAGCGACGGCGTCACGCAAACCGCCACACAAACCGTCAAACAAACCGTCACACAAACCGTCACGTAAACCGTCACGTAAACCGTCACGTAAACCGTCACGCAAACCGTCACACAAACCGTCACGTAAACCGTCACGTAAACCGTCACACAAACCGTCACGCAAACCGTCACACAAACCGTCACGTAAACCGTCACACAAACCGTCACGTAAACCGTCACACAAACCGTCACATAAACCGTCACGTAAACCGTCACACAAACCGTCACATAAACCGTCACACAAACCGTCACATAAACCGTCACGCAAACCGTCACGCGAACCGCCCTTTAAGGGATTCTCGCGCAAGTATCCGCAGTGAGGATCCCTTAAAGGGCGGTTCGCGTGACGCCCTCGGGATGTACGGTCCGCACGCGGTGATTTGAACGTCGATTTGAAATGTTTGGGTGCTGATTTAGCGCGTTCCGTTTTTAAGTTAAGTCTAGCAAGCAGGCTGTCACGCGATATATGTACATCTTGATATTTATATTGATATATTGAAATCATAGTTTGATGTTTTCGATCGCTTAGAATGCGGTTCATCTCCCACCCCCTTCAGCAACCCCCCACTGACTAGCGTGGTGAAGTATGGCAAATAAACCTGTTACCGAATCAGGAGTCCCTCATCCAGCAGTGGATTGACATTAAGCCGTAAATTATCATAATTATTTTTATTGCATGCACTGTGTTTAAAAATTATGCAAACGAACGTAGGTACACATCTGTTTTGAAACTGCCTACATTACGGTTTAATATTTATATAAAATATATGCATGAAGCAAATTAGTAATATAATAACAGCCATCATGACATTGAAGAAACATATCATTTTAAACAATATAATTACCTTTTATTTCCCCTTCAGCACAGTAACGCAATGTTAGTATATCACTGGTTCATAATGAGCAATACGGGGATTAAAATTGTTCCGTCACGGTGTGCCCCATTAGATATTGCTCACGGACAGATGTGTGACCTGACGAACTACGGCAGGCTTCGTGCCGTCTGCTCCTTTCTCCGAGTTTTATTGCATCGGGATTCCGCGGTGGGTTTTTGTGTTTTGTCATTTTCTTCATCCATCAGGAATGGGATGGACATGTGGCAGGAATCTCTGCGCCATTTGACGGACGTGGACTTGAAATTTGAAGATCGTGGGGACAGGCGGCTCAGCGGTAGAGGCTCGCAATCAAATGGTTATGAGTTAGTATCCTGGCTTGGGGCTTTGGCTCAGCCCATCGTCCCTCCGTGGTCAATAAAAGAGGTACCGCTTTGTGGGTAAGCTAACGGTGGTCAATCCTGTAGAGCCATAGGCTCGGGGCTGTAAGCCGGAGATAATCGCCACCATGATATCGGTCGTGTAGCGAGCAGAGTAAGACCAAGAACAAGCTTGTATTGCCTTGTGTGGTGTTTTTTTCTAAGAGGGCGCATTGCCACAGAGATGGTTGTTTCTTTTTTCTGGTGTTCACTGCAACGATTCATCCCCACCGTAGGCTTATCTGGAACTTTCAGTGCATTGCTCTCTTGCAGCAACACGATCGCATGCCTGTCACACCAAATTAGGGCACAGTATATGGGTTCCAGCATTCTTTGTTATTGGCTCATAGGACTTTCGTCCTTATGGGACGTGACCTTAACCAGAGGTAACACGGGAGAGAAAAGAGGGGACAGAGCGAATGTGAGAGATGGAGAACAATTTTTTATTGGTCCGACGCTGACAAAATTGGTGCAGTATTATGTTGAATTTCAGGGTTGCAGCTAAGGTCTTGCGCATCGCGTTACGATTCAGGGCGCTGCCCTGGTGGAGGCGGCGTTCTCCTCTCCCCGGCGCAGGCGCGCTGTGTGTGTGTGTGCTTGTGTGTGTGTGCTTGTGTGTGTGCTTGTGTGTGTGTGTGTGCTTGTGTGTGTGTGCTTGTGTGTGTGTGCTTGTGTGTGTGTGCTTGTGTGTGTGTGTGCTTGTGTGTGTGTGCTTGTGTGTGCTTGTGTGTGTGTGCTTGTGTGTGTGTGCTTGTGTGTGTGTGCTTGTGTGTGTGTGCTTGTGTGTGTGTTGTGTGTGTGCTTGTGTGTGTGCTTGTGTGTGTGCTTGTGTGTGTGTGCTTGTGTGTGTGTGCTTGTGTGTGTGTGCTTGTGTGTGTGTGCTTGTGTGTGTGTGCTTGTGTGTGTGTGCTTGTGTGTGCTTGTGTGTGTGTGCTTGTGTGTGTGTGCTTGTGTGTGTGTGCGTGTGTTTATTTGTGTGTGTCTGTGCATTTTTTGTTTGTGTGTGCGTGTGTGCGCGTTTGTGTGTATGTTTGTGTGCGTGTGTATGTGTGCATGTGTTTGTGTGTATGTGGTGAGCGGTAATGCAGTGATCAGCACGCTGCGCTATGAACCGGCGACCCCACTTAGATTCCCGCTCACGGCCAACACCAGTGATGATTATTTGAACCGGTCCTCGGCCTCCCCTAGGTCGACTCAGCCTCAAAATGAATCCTAGTGCGTTGTGTAAACATCGCCACTGGGGAGACAAAGGCGGTTAGGCATGGTGCTGGCAACCCATCCCTCGTGTGCTGTACCGTCCTTCATAGGTGCTCGCTAACAGCGCTTGCCCAAACAGTCTGTTAAGGCTATACGGGGGATCTTGTGTGTGTGTGTATATTTGCGTGCGTGTGTTGGTGCCTGTGTGTGTGTGTATATTTGCGTGCGTGTGTTGGTGCCTGTGTGTGTGTGTGTATTTGCGTGCGTGTGTTGGTGCCTGTGTGTGTGTGTGTGTTTGCGTGCGTGTGTTGGTGCCTGTGTGTGTGTGTGTATATTTGCGTGCGTGTGTTGGTGCCTGTGTGTGTGTGTGTGTGTTGGTGCCTGTGTGTGTGTGTGTGCGTGTGTTGGTGCCTGTGTGTGTGTGTGTGCGTGTGTTGGTGCCTGTGTGTGTGTGTGTGCGTGTGTTGGTCCGTGTGTGTGTGTGTGTATTTGCGTGCGTGTGTTGGTGCCTGTGTGTGTGTGTGTGCCTGTGTGTGTGCGTGTGTTGGTGCCTGTGTGTGTGTGTTGGTGCCTGTGTGTGTGTGTTGGTGCCTGTGTGTGTGTGTGTGTTGGTGCCTGTGTGTGTGTGTGCGGGGTTTTCCGTGGGATCTGTGTTTTGGCCACGTGGAGACGGAGTTTGAATGGCTTGCCTCTGAAGTCGCATACCTTACAGAGATAATAATGGCAGTCATTAAAAACTGTTGCTTTCATTTACACACTGCCACATCGAGACACTCCTTAATTGGCAAAAAGATGCGAGTAGGAACGTGGAAATGTTTTAGTGAATTAAATCAACTGGCCAACCGGTGACTGGACATTGGACGTTCTTACAAACACGCTATCCTTTATGAATGCATTCATCATCTTTTTTTTGCCTTTGTAAGTTCAAATTGTGCAGGGTTAGCACTTGACACAACTCTGTAGCACGGCAGAAGACTTCAACAAAGATTCCCGTGCACTCGGCGGGTTTCAAAGGGAAGCGGAGCTCATATAAACATCTCGTTCTGGCGCGGCGCGCGATGCAAACACGCACTGCTCTTTCATTTGTCTTCACGTATTTCATCAGCAGAGATATCGGGATATTCAAAGCCAGTTGATGCTCTGCCGAGAGTCGATTAACACGCGGGTTGTTTTGTTGTTGTTTTGCATATATATTAAAACAAAATGATAATACAATGCAACCTTTCCTTTCTGAAACATCAAAATGCTGAGACTCGATGGAGAAGCGTGCCAAGTGTTGGGTTTTATTCCTGAAAATTCGCGCGCAATAATTGGGCAGTTTAATCGACGATATCGACTGCCCCCTTGGCTACGCGTACAACAATACAGTGTGTGGGTTTTAATTAACAGCCGTAGAGGATGGGTATCATTTTTAATGGACACTAAAATTCAAGGGAGATTACGTTTTTTTTTTCGGGCATGCAGACTGAATTAAGTAAAGGTCTGCCAGAAGAAGCTGTTCAATTGTCTAGGCTTATAATAATAATAATAATACAAACTCATTGGCCTGTGGCTACATCTACAGCACGAAATGTATGCTGCATCTATTTGATTATATGCGTGTCTATTACCTTCAATCAACGGCGAAGTTCATCATCTGTAGGCACTGCCACTTACTCTTTAGACCCCACCCCTTCCTGATTACCCCCCCTCCCCCACATATTCCTATTGTGGTTCCACGCCTCTCACTTTTAGAGCCACCCCATCTTATTTAGACCGCGTCTCCCTCTGTTTGGGTAGTGGTGGGAAGAGGGGGAGGAACGTCAAATGTTCGAGATGAATTGCAACAGAGAAGGGAACGGGAAAGGGAAGAGAGAAGAAAAAAGAATGGGAAATGAGAGGAGACGGATGGAGAATGAATGGAGAAACGGGAGCAAGAGGTCAGGAGGGGAGGGGGAGAGGGAGGAGGAGGCCACATCAGGACCTCGACGCTGCTGCCGCTGCTGCTCCACGGAGTAGCAGCGGCATCTGTCCTCACACTGGGCGGCGGGAAGGCGGGAGGGGCTCTCAGTGGGGGTGGCCACACACCAGCCACGTGATTTACGGGCGGCTCGAGCTGGTCTCGAGATACGGATGGATGTTGATGCATCGCGTCGTCATGCCGGCCACCGGTCGTCGGGGTTTTATTGGCCGCACTAATCTCCGGTGCGGGTCGCTCGCTCGCTGCTTCGGTGGCGTTTCTCGCCGTGCGCGTTTCTGAAAGGGCGTGAAAAACGGAGAGAAAACGACGCTGGAAATGTATCGACAGGCATTCTTTTCTTTCATTGCTTTATATTTCATTCTCTATTGCATTGTCTGCAGTATGATGGAGTGTAGCCTTTTTAATGTGAACATTTACAAATACTCCACCGTACTCTGTATGTAAATGTGCAACCCTCCATTTGTGTGCGTGACACTGCCCTGCTTTATTACTGTGTGAGTGGTGCAACGTTCAGGGTTTTCTAGGCTGCGTTCAATTATGCGATTCTTGAAATAACGTTGTATTATTATTACTGTTTCCAGCCCTTTGTCAACACTGGTGGATGAAGGCCTCCGCCCCTTGCTGTGTTGTTGGTCACGACCGTTGCTTAACCATACTTCACCACCCTAGTCGGTGTGGGCTGGTTCAGATATCAGTCGTCACTGATGTTAGCCATGCCTGGGAATGTGCTATTAAAAAGGACCATCGCCGAAACGTCGCCTATGACTTTAAAATTGTATTTTAAGGCCGCACGGTGTTATTGACAAATGCGTTGAGTTTTCCTTTTTGTTACCACAATATCAGTCGCGTGTTCCAGAAGACTGCTGTTGCTGATAGAATGGCCATGCTGGGGCACATCTCTTTGCAATTTGCTGTCTGCAAGCCTCCTCCCCTTCCGAAGAGGCCCATGAGTTCCGCTCGATGAAGCACGCTATCGAATGTTTTAGCTGCGCAGTTAGCTTGAGTTAAGTCCGTGTTTGCCGTGTAAACGCGGGCGCTCGTGTTGACACGAGGCGCGTGCGTTTAACTCGTTCACTGGCGGCCTCCGTCTTGTGGACACGCGGATTTTACGAGGCGCTCTGTGTGTCGTGGATCTCTGTCCGCGTCTGGCAACAAAGTGTACAGTTTCTCATTCCGCGATTAAAACGTGCGGCTTGACCTTGTGACCTACGAGGGATCGCCGGGATCAGGCGCCGAGCCTGGCCAGCGCCCGGAAACGTACAAAATTCCTCTCCCATTTCCGAGTGGAGTGAAATCTTCCAGTCTCTAAATCGTGTATACAAAGGTGAAGCTGCAATTTCCTGCTCACGCCACTACAGGTGGAAGGTTCTTCACTGGAGGGAGCTCTATAGAGCCCCTCTAGAAGAGGGTATTTGGCCTACTCTCCCACGCTGTCCATACGTCCCAGACGAGGTGGAAGCACCCATACTTTACTCCACCACGTGCGACCTGCCGCTCGCCAACTACGGCACCCGCACCACGAACACCGATGGGTCCACACAGGCGCTAGATTGAATACACTTGCCCTGTGTGTCACCACCGTTCCGGGAGATGCAATCTACTGGGCATCTGTGAAAAAGAGCTTTCTGGCTCATCGGATTCCTCCAGTATAAATATTGGGAGTCTGGAATCGAACCAGCGACCTCTGGATCGCGAGGGCTGACCACTGCCCCAAGGCAGCATTTCTGTCCACGCTACGCTGCCCACGCTACGCTGCCCACGCTACGCTGCCCACGCTCCGCTGCCCACGCTACGCTGCCCACGCTACGCTGCCCACGCTCCGCTGCCAACGCTACGCTGCCCACGCTACGCTGCCCACGCTACGCTGCCCACGCTACGCTGCCCACACTATTCTGCCCACACTATTTTGACCATGGGGAGGGAATTTCGCGACATCTGTGCTAGATCGCCGGCTCGCGCGGCCACCCCCGACCGGCTGTGCGTACGTTCGTTGAACTTCTCTCGCACCGTGCATAGCCAGCCGTGTTAATCGGAGGTGCGGGGCTGAAAAGAAAAACGCTCAGTCATGGAAATCGCCCAACATCCCAACGCAGCTGGTCTCTCCTGAAAACGAGTCTTCAGAATCAAAGTATTTATTTATACTGGAGGAAGCCGATGGGGATGTCTAGTAGAGTCTCAGTAGTGTTGAGACTCGGCGAGTCGTTCCCGGGTACGTGGCGCTCTGCTCAGGGCGCGAGGAAGGCGGAGGAGTGGACTTGGGCACGCAGGAGCGAGGTGCCACGTGAATGCACGCACGCGGTCTGCAAAAGAGCAGCCCTCCCTCCCCCCTTCCCTGCGAGGGAATCGCAGTAAACTCTGTCGAACATTGGCAGAGCGCCGGACGTGGGAGTGATTAAGGGAAACGCTTAACGCGCACCGATTGAGGCGCAGGGTAAAAACCTCGCCGCTCTCCTTAACGAGAAGTGGTGCCTCGTGTTCCCTCAACAATTAAGCGCAGCAAAGCAATTCCAGATGTTTATCCTCTGCGCGCGTGTATGTGTTTGTGTTTACATTATAGCCTTTAAATTGACTTGTAAAACTTGAGTAGCGCTTTGCCTTTAAATGAATGCGCGCGCGCACTCCGAGAATCCTCGCTCGTGAGCCGCCGGGAAGGCAGCACGCGCCGCTGGCAAACGTCGCGGGCATTCAAATTGGTAGCGGTCTGCTGGAGTCTGCCGGCAAACAGCCACGGCGCTCGGTGCCAGCCTCATTGCGTTTCCTTCACCGGCAACGTCGATCTTGCGCGGGCGGGGTTATCGCGTTTAACCGGTGGCGAGAACTCGGGAAAGATTTCACCTCCGGTTAAATGCACGGATGCTCTCTCCACCCTCCTCCCCCTGTTCTGCGTGGGTTTCATCCGTGTTCATCCCACAGCGAACACAAACAACAACAACGCGGCGTGAACCGGCGTTGGCCAAACATCCCAATGACGAATAATTACCTGCGAAACACTCGATGAGGATCGCACAAAGCAACCTGCACAGCGATACAACTTGGCAGGAGCCTCCTGGAGAATAGAGTCCCGCTGATGAATACCTGGGTAAATAAGAAGAATCATAATAACAGCAACAACAGCAACAGGAATCGTCATCTTTCTCCTCTGCACGGCCACGAGTGTTCGCTGCTCGCCATTTGTCTGCCACTGCACAGGGAAGAGAGAAGCTCGGAGCTGCAGAGCGCGTGGCCACAACACCAGCCGCTCCTTAGCATGGCCTACTTATTATAGTTGTTGTTGTTCAAATCAACTCAGCAAAACCATTGTCATCCGAAGTAGTCTGTTCGGGGGGATATGAGAAGCTTGAACACAAAACAACGGCAAGCTGCTACGCGCCAGGCTGTTGGCTTCCCAAGTAACAACAGCGCCCAACAGAATGTAGCGCACCTGGAGAGCAACGATTTCCTGCGAGAAGCAGCGGCGCTCAAGCAATGCGCGCAACAGGCCACGAAAGGGAAACACGCGTCTCGCCTCAAAGCCAAGTCGCTTGTGCGCCAGTGTCCTGGGCAATGAGCTGCATGTGCTTCTGCACTTGCCATGATTGGCGGTGTTCCATTATACGCTACTATTGCTCGCTGCTGCACGCTGCTGCTGCTGCACATTGCTGCACGCTGCAATCGCATGAGTCATGTTTGTCTGCAAGAACCGTGTTCGCTGTCGAGAGGGATGCGCGCGTGGATCGGCGCTCACTCGCTCGCTCAATTTCTCGCCCGCCCCGAGCAAGCAGAGCACGCGGGGGCATCAATGATGATGCTCGCGCGCAGAAACGAGCGCGAAATAGCCCCAGAAGGCCCTCCCTTATCCCTGCCTGCGTAGACATCGGTGGGTGGAAGATAAAACGCTGTGCGGACGACCTCCGGTGTGGCCGGGGCAGAGGGCTGTGTGCACCTGGTTCGTGTCGCCCGTCTCTCGGCGGTGGATTCGGCGGCGGTAAATGTCAAGGGGCAATTCGCAAACTTGTATTCTCCGTTTGTTTTTAGTGTGTAAATAAAGTAGCGCATTGCCGTGCGCTACTTACCCTTGCGCCGCGTGCGTTCACTCGGTGCGCCACATCATTAACAGCAATAATGAGCGCGTTGCAACAACAACACATTCCAGCGCGTCATATTGTTTAGCACAAAGTGCACTGTGAGAGGCGCGTCCGTGGGCCCGCCATGCCAAGCAAAGCTTCAAGCGTCGCGGTGCAATTTATTCTTGATTCCTGGATCTAGAAATGTTTTTTCAAGGGTGCTTTCGCGTCATTCTGCTCGTAATCGAGATGCAAACGTCACACGTGGCTGGGCGGTGAAAGAAACCCTCTGGAGGGCCGGAGCAACTTCGAGAAGATCCTTCCCGTTCGTAGGGAATGCCTAGGGAACCGCGAATAATTAATCAACGCATTATTAATACATTAAAATTACATTCACACGTCATTAACACCCAACAGATTAAATTAACACTAAATAACTTGAAAGCAACTGAATATTTACAAGGTAATATGTATATACACTCTGGGTGTTGCTACCTTGGAGTGGCACGGGGGGGTGGCACGGGGGGGGGGGGGTGGCACGGGGGGGGGGGACACGTGCCGGGTCGCCTGGAACGCCGCTCGGCGGTCGTCGACCCAGCCGGCGTCCTCGTGTGTCGGCGTGCGCGTGCAGATCAGCGGCACCATGTACAACACGGGCAAGTACATCTCGCTCCGCCTGGACAAGGAGCACCTGGTGAACGTGTCGGGCGGTCCCATGACCTACAACCACCGCCTGGAGGAGGTCCGCATCCACTTCGGCAGCGAGGACAGACAGGGCTCGGAGCACCTCCTCAACGGGCAGGCGTTCCCCGGAGAGGTGCGGCCATCGGGAACGGACACGCCTCGCGCGTCTCACTCTCGTCCGTGGCGTGTTGTGTTGTTGTAGGAGTGCACGCGCCGTACGTTGAACTTCTTTCGCGCCGTACGTAGCCAACCGTGCTAATCGGAGGTGCGGTGGTTAGCGAGTCGATGGCGTGACGGCGGCCATTCGTGACTGCACAGGTGTGAGGTTTGCGCTTAATCCACCTCCCGGAACCGACAACATCGGAGTTACTGTCAAGGGACGATCGTCGTTCTCTCTGGCAGTGCCAGCGAGAACGTGCTACCCCCTGGTGCGGATAGGAGGCCGCTTGAATGGATTCGAGAAGCCAGTTCCGTGTTATCTCCTTATCTCACGACGACGATGATGATGATGATGATGACGCCGATAGCACAATCAGCATAGCATGGGCGGGGGGGGGGGGCAGACAACAAAAAATCTTGCGATCATTAAAAGGCGCGTTAGCAACGTACATCATGCACTATAAATGCAAATGCATACGCGATGATGCTCTCGTGTGAATGTCAGCAATTAGGCTGCGTCGCACCTGCAATTTACCGCACAATCTGACGCCCCGTGTTGACAGCTGCTCGTGTCTCACATCGCCTCGCCGTTAAAGGACTGCACATCCTCGACAAACGCCTAAACGGATGAATCCATTTGCCGCCCGCCTGCCTTGCGTTTGACGGAACGTGTCTCATCCACGATTTCCCCACAGCCATTATCAGCAGTGGCCATTCCTCTGACCTTTAACTATTGCTGTTCATTCCATTTTAGCCGCGTAGTTGTCTTTTTTAATTACTCTAAATGGTCTCCCAGGGGGTTATTGATGCATAATTTAGTCAGCTCGTAGCCATAAACCCGATGTTGTTTATGTAATAAAAGCGTTACGTCAAAAAAATTGCGGGAGGATCATGATATCGTTTTCAATCGTCCGTTCGTGTTCACGTGGAATGGCCAAATTGAGGAGCGGCGTCCCCGTAACGCGACCAAGGCATCGCCGCCGCCGCCGCCGCCGTGGCCCGGCGATCGCTCCGCGCCGCTGTGCGCGCACGTCCAGGCCTCGGGAAATTACCGCCGCAATTAAGGAGGACGTGAATTCACCCCGCAATTGTGCGACAATCACAATTAGAGCCTTTGGCGACACCAATCGCAATATTCATGGCATGTTCGCAATAACACAAATTAACGCGTCTGCACGACCTTGACCCGCCGTTGCCCTCCGGACTTCCAGGTGCGACTTTCCGCATTTTACACCTCAACCGCCCCAACCTCCTCCTCTTCCTCCTCCGTATTTCAAGTCACCACTTTGTGGCCTATCAACCCAACTACATACATAATCATGAATCGGCTGAAACACTGAACTGCGTGTATAGATATCCCCCCGTCTCCCGCTACATCAAGCCCGTGCTAATGCTACTCTTATGATAACTTTACTGCATTTTAATTAAGTGTCAGTCATGCAAATTTCATGTCAAAATGCTGCGGTAGGATTTGTAACGAGCACGCTTGTCGCGCATGGATGCGTGCGAAACCACAGACGAGCGGCAAGGCAGACAGACAGACAGACAGAAGCGGCGCTCCCAACAATTGCCCAAGCTCTGTGGTTCTATATGTTGGGGTTATCTCGCCGTTCTCCCATGATGCACCACAGTACGTTGCGATGCATCGATCGTTGCCCATTCTTTCACTCGTTATGCGTGCGTCGATGGGCTTCCGAGCGGTGCACGTGGCGTGTAGCGGGCTCGAGTGAAAATCCCCTTGCGACCCAGATAAGCCGGGCGGCTTGTTTGGGTCGTTTGACTGCGCCGGTTGGTGTGGTTTGGTGCAGGTGGAGAGCCATAGACGCTGGAAGCGTAGTATAGTATAACTATGGATTCTGCTGCAACGCAGCACCGCCCGTACGCCACACGGCGGTCGCCCATCCAAACCCTCTCCAGGCTCAACCCCGGCTCGGCTTCTGTGACGTGACGAGATTTGGCGATTTCGGCACAGGACGCAATTCTCGCGAGGGTTGATCACGTGCAATTTGTGAAAATGAGATCCAAATGTGCCCATGTATAGACGAACGTGGCACGGAGGCCAGGAGTATACACATGAGATGGTGGGGGAAGGGGTGTGTGGGGGGGGTGAAGACAATGCAAACGAGACCGGACAAAAGAGTGGGTTTCTTGATTGAAAATGAACACCCCCCCTGCCCCACACAATTCCCGTAACTGGCGTGGGGGGGTGGGGGGAGTTGGGTGCCAGCATGCGAGCCGCTCTCGTGAGTCTCGGCCATCGAAGAGGGACGGGGACGATTGCGGGCAACGAGACGAGACCACCGCTCGCGTCACTCACCCCCAGCGTCCCGCAGCCAAGCAAGGGCTGACATTTACCGAGGACCTTTTATAGATCCGTGGCGTTGTTGTCGTCGTCGTCGTTGTTGTTGTTGTTGTTGATGCCTCCCGCACGTCACGTCTCATTACTCGGCAGGTTCAGCTCATCCATTACAACCACGAGTTGTATCCCAACGCGTCGGAGGCTGCGCGGAACCCCAACGGACTGGTCGCCGTCTCCATATTCATCAAGGTTGGTTGGGTGCCCGTGGCCTTGCGGGGCTGCCCGCGTCACGTGGCCCACGGCGGGGTTGGATGTCGATGCCGCGCGTCCGCGGGTCGGCTGAACTTCGATCGGCGTTGTTCGCCCCCGAAGGCCGGAGGTCGTTTTACGATCACCAGCACCACGCTTCTTAACCCAGCAAAGCCTCGCAGAGTCTCAAGACGCTTTCCGTTTTATCAGGAGGGTCCTGCCAAGTTTCCGCAATCGGCGGGGGCGGGGGGGGGCGATGTCCCCCCGCGTGCGTAGTCCCAACCGAGTCATTTGCGGGTCGTTTTTATGCAACACTGGGGGGTGTTGGTGGCCAATGCCGGCAGTCACGCACCTGGCGCGGGAGGGGGGGGGGGGCTCACCACACAGCTGGGCGGCGTGGTGACGTCACCGCCGCCCCCCTCCTTGAGGAGTTGGGGTTGTATATAAATATATAATTAGGGAGAGAGGGGGGCTTACCGTCTGCGCATTTGTCTCTAGAAGTAAATGGTCAACTTCGAGCCCCAGACAGAATAGATTTACTCCGGTTGAGACATTGGGCCCACTGACAATTGAACAAAAAGTCGCAAGCCCAGATGCAACAACGGTTTCTTTAGTTTAATGTCATTATGTTACCCGTGCGTGTCGCGCCTCTAGTGAGTGCGGGGGTCAAATACGACACGCACAAGTCAACAAACATTAATTCTTACCCATGATATTCAATGATTGTATCGCGAGCTCAAGAATCAATATTAATTGTGACACCCAACTAGCCGTGTCAATAACCCCCACTGACACTTGGAAGGTGCCGTGAACAATGATGACACGTGCTGTCTTTAGTCGCCGCTTATTGGCCGCGCCCGTGCGAGCGAGTGTGCTTGTGAGATGCAGTCGTATTGTCTGTTTCTGTTGCAGGTGTCAGAATCTCCAAATCAGTTTCTGGATAAACTCCTGAACCGAGACACTATCACGAGGATCACGTACAAGAGTAAGCCGATCGCACACGCACGACCCCGCGTCCACTCATCCCCCGCTTGACATAATTCGCCGGTGCGGTACAGCGTCCCAGCGTCGCGTGTCTGACCGTCACGGATCCGCCAATTCACCGCCCCGCCCGCCTCGCGCAGGCGGCTCCAGCGGCAGAGCGAGCGGCCCGCAATCCAGAAGGTTGCGAGTTCACATCCTGGTCGAGGGGGGGTTGACTCATCCTATCGACCGGCTGGCGCCGATAGCATGCGTAGCGCTTTGTAGGAATGTGGATTTCCCACGGCTGGCTCTGGGCTGTCTTCGCCGCTCATGTGAGCAGCAGGAGATGGCTGTGACGATTGTGAGCGTGGGGGTGGCTGTTATAGGAGGATCACCAGCAGCTACCGAGGGCGCAGCCTTGCTGGAGCTCATCACGGTGGATGGGCCACCGAGGAGATGGAGGTGAATAATTCAGAGGGCTCGCGTTAAATATGGATTGAGAAACGCACGGGGAAGGTCGCAGACAGAAGCTTGCTTTTCTCTCGGTGTGATACAGTCATTGCAGCTGAAGGCTATGAAAAATTCCGTTGAGTTTAATGTATGTTGCAATTTGTTTTTTATGTTCAGGAAAATTACTAAATACACAAATTTACAATTAGTCTTTCTCAACAAGGTTGAGGCTCTCTCTGCACTTTGTGAATATTAGCAAAATTACGTCCAAGCATAAGCGTATGTGTATCTCACTTTGTGTAACGGTTGCATTCATCATGCATGATGAACTAAAGAGGCGCGTGAGAGTGGCTGGGTGCTTTTGTAAAACTGACGTTGATCAAGAAAAGCAACGGAGCATCTGCCTTGATCAGGACACGCAGCCCCGGACGAGGAATATGGTTCAGAACCACAGACGTCGGCGAGTCGACGACGTGAGTGTGGAGAGATGCACGCTGGGAATTCCACCCAGGAACGGAGGGGAGGGGCGCACGGATCGGGGAACAATGCGAGCAAGCGAGGGGTCGCCCGCTGAATGTTGGGAACGGCGAAGGGGTTGGCTCGGAAACGGCTCAACGGCGAACGCGGCGGATAGCCGAGATTGGCGACGGAGGTGGTGACAGGAACGGAACGACCGCCACAGAGACGGAGCGAGCGATGGGCTCGCGCGCACGAGCGACATTGACTGTGGCATCGGTGGCGGTCCGGGGCTGACGATGTTGTTGCTGCAGGGGAAGGGCACAGTGAGTGCCGCTTACAATCCACCGTACATGCGGCCCCGCTTGCAAGAGTTGTTCTCTCCCAGCCAGTTCCCAATCATCTCGCCTCTTTGCCTGGTGGTCCGCTAACTCCCGCCGCGCTGGTGATTCGTGAGGCACGCGTGCCGTCCGCAGTGAGTTGCTGCGCTCGTGGCCACAGGATCTGCAAGCCGCGAGGCGCAATCCAAGTCGGTGCCTCGAATTCTGTCAACGCCCACGGTCGAGAACAAAGCCAAATGTTTGCATGGCTTCTCAAGATGCCTTGTTGACAATTTGCAAAATGATTTGCCAGGTGGCGAGCGCAGATGGGCGACTCCACACACGCCGTCACCCTGTCTCTCTGCCGCCCCTCTCAGAAGAAAGTTCCAAAAATATGTACAGTAGATCATTTCCGTGAAAAGAATTGACTGTTAAAATATGGTTAAGCCTTGGGGGGTTTTGTGGCGTTATTTCATTATTATTTACTAACCCCTGAGAAGAGGAGCAGTTTTAATTAAAACGATGCTCGTGCAAGTGCGGGGAGGGCGAGCGGAGCCAGTGCGTGGCCGCTCGCAGCAACCCGCGCAGTTGCCGAGACGTTGTGAGGAGTTGTTTGCCTTCAGGGGCATTTCTGGCACTCTGGGTAATTTCTTAACTTAAAGCTTTCGTGACCGCAGGCATTCATATTCTTTGGGTTTTTCGGTAAAGTCACGTAGATAGGTTCAAAGAAAACAAATAAATAAATAAACTACGACGTTTTGATCGCAACACAAGCGGTTCGCTTCCAAAGGCAAACTTTATAAGGGTTTGAAATGGGCGTAACCCAAATGTCAGCAGCCAATGTTAATGCAATTCAGTTACTGGAGGATCATCGTGTGTGCTGCTGTGTGTACGTGCTGCCGAGGGTGCGTGTGTGCTGCTGTGTGTGCGTGTGTGCTACTGGGGGGGCGTGGGTGCTACTGGGGGTGCGTGTGTACTGCTGTGTGTGCGTGTGTACTGCTGGGTGGTGCGTGTGTGCTGCTGGGGGTGCGTGTGTTCTGCTGGGTGTGCGTGTGTGCTGCTGTGTGTGCGTGTGTGCTACTGGGGGCGCGTGTGTGCTACTGGGGGTGCGTGTGTGCTACTGGAGGTGCGTGTGTGCTGCTGGGTGGTGCGTGTGTGCTACTGGGGGTGCGTATGTGCTGCTGGGTGGTGCGTGTGTGCTACTGGGGGTGCGTGTGTGCTACTGGAGGTGCGCGTGTGCTGCTGGGGGTGCGTGTGTGCTGCTGGGTGGTGCGTGTGTGCTACTGGGGGTGCGTGTGTGCTGCTGGGGGTGCGTGTGTGCTGCTAGGGGTGCATGTGTGCTGCTGGGGGTGCGTGTGTGCTGCTGGGGGTGCGTGTGTGCTACTGGGGGTGCGTGTGTGCTACTGGGGGTGCGTATGTGCTGCTGGGGGTGCGTGTGTGTTACTGGGGGTGCATGTGTGCTGCTGGGGGTGCGTGTGTGCTGCTGGGGGTGCGTGTGTGCTACTGGGGGTGCGTGTGTGCTGCTGGGGGTGCGTGTGTGCTGCTGGGGGTGCGTGTGTGTTACTGGGGGTGCGTATGTGCTGCTGGGGGTGCGTGTGTGCTGCTGGGGGTGCGTGTGTGCTGCTGGGGGTGCATGTGTGCTGCTGGGGGTGCGTGTGTTGCAATGAACCGAGTCTCCTGCGGTGCCGCTTAACTCTTGACGGAGTTCTCGTTTCGCGCTGTCAAAGTGAACAATCGGTGACGCTGCACGCTCCGATTCACCACCTCGACGTTCATCCTCGCAGCAGTTTTGATGGACGTTGCAAACTTTCAGCGGAGAGTGTAATTGGAGCTTTAATCCGTTTTAAAAACGGAATTGTGTGGGCCATCACAAACAATTGCAACTGTGATCTAAAACGATTACGTATGTATGTGTATATGTTGAAGTTTGTCATGCCGTACGTTGTGAAAGGGAGCATTCCGTTTGTGGCAAAGTTCAGTCGGCGTGCGTGCCGGTGTTTGAGCGCAGAGGAGGACGCGCGAAGTCGCCTTGGGTCAACACCACTTTGCTCCACGCGCACTGTTTGCGTGTTGTACAAAGTTTGACGCAGTCTCGGTGGGCATTTATTTTATTTAAAAAAGAAAATGTACAAGCAGAAGGCTGCGCTAATTTGCATGCGGAGACGGGTGGCGTGATAATTGAACGCAAGAACACCGCTCGTGCTTTGCCACTTAATGTGAATGTTTTTGAAAACGCAACTTTTTGTTGACGCGTTGAGAGTTGATTGACCTGTGGGTGGTGCAGACGACGCGTACCTGCTGCGCGAGCTCTCGGTGGAGGACGTCTACCCCGAGACGCAGAGCTACATCACGTACGACGGCTCACTCACCACGCCGCCGTGCCACGAGACCGTCACCTGGATCATCATGAACAAGCCCACGTACATCACCCGCGTGCAGGTGCGTGCCGCTACGGCCCCTCCCATCGCGCGCCCGTACATCGTCGTTGCCTTGCCGATGAAGGTGCGTGGGGCCTGTGTAGGGGCGCGTTCCGTAGGGGCGAGTGCTGTAGGGGCGTGATGCTGCCAGTAATGCCAATGACGTCACTGAGCTCCGGCCATTACCGTCCATCCAGCGTCACGCATGGAAGCAGAGGTGGAACTTGATGTCCCCCCCCCCCCCAATTATTTTCTTACGTGTTGAGTTGAGTAATCGGACCGATCACCAGAAGAATAATCCGATTACTTTAATGAAACTGATCATTCGCGTTATTGTGGAGAATGACGCGAGCCACGTGGTGACAGCCACGGGAGGGCGTCACGTGGCACGAGGTGAGGGTCACGTGGCACGAGGTGAGGGTCACGTGGCACGAGGCGAGGGTCACGTGGCACGAGGCGAGGGTCACGTGGCACGAGGCGAGGGTCACGTGGCACGAGGCGAGGGTCACGTGGCACAAGGCGGGCGTCACGTGGCACGAGGCGAGGGCACTGCTGCGTGACAGCACCTGCCCAGGCGCAGGTTGCCACTTCCACTCCATGCCTCTGCTTATTCGTGCTGCATCCACATCAGAAAACATCGAATCATGACAATAATAATACATAAGTTGTATCCCTTTCTCAATCCACTGCTGCATGAATGCCTTCCAAAGCAGTGTTGGTCATGGGGGTACATTTATCAAACTACACCACCCTAGTCAGTGCAGGAAGTGCACGAACCACTGCACCACCGCTGCACACAATTCAATAAATATGCACCTCAAATACTTTACACTGCGTGATTATTATTTTGAAAGAAGGTTATACACACGCCTAATTGAATACATGGCAGTAATCCTTTGCTCATCATTTGCTAAACAGCAACAACAACTGCACTCTTCGCTGTGACGCGAGGGTGGCCACCAGGTCCCGTGGTGATGGGCAGCGCGGAGGCGTGCGGGCGGGCACACGCGGCAAGCACGCGGCCGCCTGGCCCTGGGGCCCACGAGACCCGGCCAAGCTGCAAGACGATCGTTAGAATTATTATTATTATTATTTATATTTGTTTTCTTTCCCCAATTCCCCCAAGCGGGTTACCGGACGCCTGCGTGACGACGCTCGCGCAGGCGCGACGAGGGCGGTGTGGCGGAGGAATTGTCCTGGAATATCAAAGCAGGAAAGCATGGAAAGGGAGGAGGAAGCAAGACAAACATGAGAGAGAGAGAGAGAGACCGCAGAGGTTCGTCGCTCGGCGAGACGCCACGGAGAAATGCAACGGGATACGCATCGACAAATGGACGTGCGAAAATGGAATTGTAAACAAAGCGAGTGAGGTTGCCAAGAAGACGTCGACTTTGATTGCAGTGACATCAATTTCAGCCTACGAGGGCTACCGGGCGGTTGGCGTGGTGGCTAGCGCCGCACTACGAACCCGGGGACCCGAGTTCGATTCCTGGTCAAGGCTAACATCGATGGTGTCTCAGTCGGTCCCGTGCCAGTGCTGCACAAACCCGCGCTGATGGGCGTGGTGAAGCATGGCCAAACAACACCCCCAACAAGCGACACAGCAGTGGGTTGACAAAAGGCTGTGAATTTATTTCATTATAATTCCAAATGTTGTCTCTGGGGCAGTTTTGCCAGGACAGATTTCTAGGCAGATGGCACGAGGTGCGTGCATCTCGGACGGGCGCCCATGCCGCTGCCTGCACGGCTCGGCATGGGCGGACCGCCTGCCGATCATATTCCCTCACCTTGCCTCACCCTTATTAGCTGAACAAGTTAAGCTCGCCAGAGAGGTCAGAGCAGCGTTGCTCACAGCTCCCCCAGCCCAGCTTTACGAGCTGCTCTGACACTTTGTGGTGAAGAGCTCCTGCAATGTGCAGCGTACGTAGCCAACCGTGTACCATCTGAATATATATAGACATACATAGTGCAATCAATTCACTAGTCTTAGCCTAACCCGTGCTCTAGCCATTGCTCTACGGTCCATAATGGCCACTCTTGTGCATTTGGGCAAAATGTTTACCACTCGAGTATGTAAGACGTGGCATGCAAGACTTGGATCGCTTTTTCATCCATTGGCTCCACAGGCATGGGAATGTGGACAGGTTGACAGCCATTGAGCAAGAATGACGAGCAGCAGCAGATGCATCGAGTGCCAGCAAGCGCCTGAGAAGGCGCGGGTGCGTGTGAGTTGTGCATCACTTCGTGCTGTGCGACCGCGCATAGCGTGGGGAGCGGTAGCGTGGCGGTTAGCGCAGCGCACTGAGAACCCAGCCACTCGAGTTCGAATCCTGCCCGTGGCCAACATCGGTGACGGATATCGTCACCTGGTCCTTGGCCCTCCCCGAGATCCCGGCATGACAGCGCTGCTGTCATGCCGGGCATTTGTAGGCGCTCGCTGACAGAACTCGTCCAAACGGCCTGTCGAAAGATGATAAAGTCGGGCGGTGTGGGGGTCTTTGTGTGCACGAAGACTGAACTCTGGGGCAATAAACATCGCCACGGGCTTTTGCAAAAGATGTTCCGCACGCGCCACCGCCGTCGAGCGAGTGGCGTTCGAGGTGCATTTCTACTGAAGCAGCGGCTTCAGATTCCAGTGCACGCACAGTCGTCCCTCGTGCTCAGAAGCCTCAGACGCGGGGCCCCGCCCACACTGAACGTCGTCGAAAGGCCTCAACCTGCACTCTGCAAGGCCGAGTGCAGGTTGAGTGCCATTCACGCTCAGGCCTGGGCACGCTTCATTGGTAAGCCTGGATATTGCCCGCTATGTGTTCTACACACACACGTAAAACAATTCCTGAGCTTATGATGAAACACCCGAAGATTGGTTGCCACTCTAATTTACTTCCCAATTAGTTTTTTTTTTTATCAGCGGGAGTCTATTCTCAACAGATGTCTGATGCTCTGCAGTCGCTTTAACTGTGCTCTGCGTACGCGAATATTCTGTTGTAAAATGCGTCATGAATTATGTATGGGTTTTTTCTGGCCGCGGAAGCCCCGTTTGTTTATCGTTAATTTGTTGACAGAGTTCGGTTGCATCTCATTAAATAGCATAATTTACAGATTTTATATTTTTTTCATGCCAGCGCTGATTTTTGAATTAACAATTCAAAATGTTTTTCATTAATATTATTATTTTTCTTCGCCGAATGCATACTCACCACAAACCAAAGCCTAAAACTCTTCAGTAGTTGGAAAGAGACTTCCAAGAACAAAACATGTATCGAAACCTTTTAAAACCGATCATATAAATATTCACTAAAATAGCCAACATATTGCTCACAAGAGCTCCGGAGTTGAGAGGAAACGCAGCTTCATACGTTTGTTAAAGCATTCTTGATTGCTGTGTGATCAATCGCCACTTTGAGTCACTCCCAGACGGGAAAGCTCCTCCATGGATCTGGCGTTGAGCGAGAACATTCAAGAGAAAAGTTGGTTTTCAATATCACTCCGCTGTCAAACAAACAAGCCCCTGGGCGCTCGACACGGCTTCAGCAGTTGCATCTTGGGTTATTAAGAATTTCTTTTGTCGTCCAAAAGACTTTTCCTCCAGTGCTAATCCTATAGCGGTGATAGCCCCATTGCATTTGTATCGCTATCGACCGTTTGCGTCCGCGGAGTCTCGGCAAATTGTTGGTGGTCACGGTCCGGCGGACGGAGTGAAAACGGCATGGAACTGGGTTTGCGTTCGTCTCGCCGCGCGTGCCGCAAGGAGGCAAGAGAGGCTCTGCAGACTTCGTCGACCAACACGCTCGCTCGCATTCTCTCGGGGAGGTGGGGGGGGGAAACATTTTTCTCGAGTTAAAGAGTTTTTGACATTTATGTATCTTGCTTCATGTTCTATAAAAAGGCTTCATTAAAAATGTCACCAACAATATACGTCCATGCAATATATAATGCACGCGTCGTTTTAAAATTGTCATCTGGCAATGTAACAAAAAAACGAAACGCGCGTTCAAGCAATGTCTCTTCTCCAGAGCACACACGTGGGTATGTGCCATGAAGGGCCATTGCCTATAACGTCTCCCGTCATACATTCTTCCTGTAAAGGCCACGCAGCGTTATTTTACGAATGTGTTCATATTTGCGTGTGTGTGTGTGCGCGCCCTTTCGCACCATCTCCACGTCACCGTGTCTGAATCCGACACAAACGCGTTCATAAATGTGAAGATTTCTGCGAGCGACTCGAAGCTTCACAATTGACCCAACGATCCCCTGGGGGTGCCGTGATGGTGGTGTGCCAGGCGGGGCGTCTGCCCGCACACTCTGCATGACAAGCGCGACCTTGCAGGCAGCATCTGTGCCATACGGCTCCAGGAATTGCAGCACCATTCAGGGATGCACACAAGCAATGTATTAGCATAAATTTAGAAATAACCATCATGACTAATGAGCAACCACAATGTAAATTAAATCTAAACAGGCGGGGGGAGGGGGGGGTTAGCCGTTTGCAAGGCCGATACAAAATGTACAATTATTTCAGGTGCTTTTGATTCCATCCTTGAAATGTAGATTTATTAATAAAATAAATTGGGAGAAAAAAAAATTCCCCCAAAAATTAATAAATATAGATGAGATCCAATCCTTGAAGGTAATAAGGAATGATTGTGTTGGCATTGTAAAGCCAAACAGCACTTGTGTATGCAATTGCCAATCACTTAGTTGGTTCAGCACTGCAGCCAGGTGTTCCAAGCAAGCTGGCAGGAATCTGACAAGTGAGTTGGAATGTGCGATCGTTTATTGGTTGTGCCACTTTGTTAAATTATTGATTTTGAATGTATATAAACTTTCTATTTATATACCGTGAGATGCGCTGTTTAGTAGTTTTAACCACTGTGGATCACAATTTAGTTTTAGGTGTCTGGAAAAAAATAATCATGGATGCAGTTTACCATTTAAAACATGGATTAAAAAAATGTGAGACTCTTCATTCTGATTTTTAGACCGTGCGTTACATCGCTGTGTGTTTAAAGCGTTTGCACGCCAACGAAAGTGACCTCACCGTCTGCCGTCACGACACCAGTTTGGGTGGGGAGGCCGTGGAAGGGTCGTCGTATTATCGATGTCATTTCCGATTTCCGAAAAAAATCTTACACAGCCGCGTTTTGGTGTTTTTGCACCATCCAAAAAACATTTTGTATCTAGGTTTAATTTTCAGATTTGTCAGACTAATCCAAAATTCGGGAGCACATCATTTGAGTATGCCACTGACCTGAAGCCCTCTCGTGGCCAGCAAGACCTCGACATTGACATTTGGCTCGTGAACGTGGTACCGCCGCTGTCGTCACGTGCAAGGCTGGGGAAGCTGTTACTAACGAGACATCCGTTCGAAGATATTGACCGTCGAGGTTCAATATTTGGGGATGTGTGAATTATGAAGCGTTTGCCACTCGCCATCGTCCTCAACAGTTGACAAGAGAGGCAATCGCAACCCCCGCAGCCCAGACCTCGTGGTAGACTGCCGGCGCTCTCCGTCAGACCTCGATACGACGCCAGCACCACGGCCAACACCACGTGGGAGGGTTAGAGACATTAAACTCTTTGGCGATACAATTTCCAGACTAACAAGCACACTCGCGCGCGTGTCTATGGTGTTATCAACCTAGCTCAAGCTGCAGTCTAATTAGAATTGTTTTTTTTCTTCTTGGTTCTTTCGGTAAAGTCACGTAGAAGGGAAGTAATAAAATAATTAAAATAAAACATAATAAAACTATTCTCACGACGTTTCGGCCACAACGCAAGCAGCCGTCCTTAGATGAAAACCAGGTCTGTCGAGGCGACAGCGCTGTCGCCTCGACAGACCTGGTTTTCACCTGAGGACGGCTTTAAATCGAAATATAATTGTTTTCTAATTGGTGAATTCTTGACGAGCACCCTGGTTTGTGCTGCCGGGGTGTTTCGCCTGAATGTTGAATGTTCTCTTGAAGGGACTGCAGAAAGCGCCGCATTTATACAGATTCGTTAATTTCTTTATACAACTACTAAAATCTTGCATGTTTGCCCGTTCAATGACGGGTGTATATTGCAATAAATATGAAATACAGTGTGTGTAAAAAAGATGGACCCGATTTGAAATCGCTATATCTCTGCAACCACGAACCGCCCATGAATGAAACTCTTACCACTTGAGAGGGCGGAGCATAGAGAGGGCGGGGCATAGAAAGGGCGGGGCATAGCGTTTCTAATGATGACCGCTCGATGCCTCTCCCAGCGCACAAACAGCCCCTAGCCTCAGTCATTCGCAAGACGGCGACCCCGCAACACACAAGGGGCGTTTTGCGTTCTGTAGTTCAGAAAAACTAAATCCGTAATTGCGGTGCGGCGTGCGTTTCAACGGCGTTTTGGCGTTGATCCGCCAATGTCAAAGAGCATTCGTCGTTGGTACAGACAATTCGAGGAAACCGGCTGTTGATGTGCGGGGAAGAGCACAGGGCGACCACGCAGCTCAGAGGAAAACGTGAGAAGAGAGGCGTTTGGGACGAATTCAACTATCGTCTCGATATTGTCCGTACAGCAGGTGGAGGCCACATAGAGCATTTATAAAATGGTTAGTAAAACTTGATAACTCATGAAACCGTTTGTAACTTTTGTGTAATTGTAACATGTTGCCATCGTGAAATATACTGCTTTGAAATTGGGTCCATCTTTTCAAACACCCTGTATTCAATAGAAACATTGTTCAGCTCATGATTGTTATATTAATATTTTTGGTTCTTTCGGTAAAGTCACGTTGATAGAAAATAAAAATAAAATTTTTTGATGAGGGAGGGGTTGCCCCATGTGGAGTGACGTCACCCGTTAATGGTTATTGGGGAGGGGTGTGGCATGTGGAGTGACGTCACCCCTCATTGTTATTGTGGAGGGGTGCGGCATGTGGAGTGACGTCACCCGCTCATAATTATTAATGAGGGGAGGAGTGTGGCATGTGGAGTGCGCGACCTTCTTGTGCGTTAGTGTAATGAAGGGGGGGGGGGGGGCTCTTTTCAGTGACGTCACGCACGGATGTAGCACTGTGCTGCGTAATTTATTTTATTATATTCAGCTCGACCTTCCTCTGCGTTAGTGTAAAAATCCACCCACTCATGAATATTAATGAGGGGGGTGGGCCTCATGTGGAGTGACGTCACGCACGTGACGGACAGACATTTCTGGGTGATTATAGTAGGTAATAATAATAATAATTGTCACGCTGCACCGCCGTAACAGTGTCCGCTCGCCACTCTCAGAGAGAGAGATGACGACTCTTAGAGGCGCCAGGAGGAGCACCCACAGACACGTGCGGGAAGGCGGCAGCAGCAGCAGTGGCCACGCAGTGAACCGGCACCAAATCCCCCCCCCCTCCCAAGCTCTGCGGTCCTCTATATATGAAGATGTTTTCGGCCAAGTAATGGGCGTTGACGTGTAGGGCGAAAACGAGAACACCTGAAGAAAACCCATACAAGCGAGGGGGCAACACTCGATGCCTTAACAGATGGAAAAGGTGGCGTCCACACTCTGCCGTGCCGCCTGGCAAGCCAGGGGGTGGCAACCTCCTTGACACCCACAGGACGGGTGTCACAACATCCGTGCGTGATCCACCAACCCTCGCTGCTGCCTCTGTCGTCCCTGTGACTCGCCCAGCAAAGTCGAGTCCATGCAGTCTCCCCGTGTTCAAGCGTGGCGCTGAGTGGCGTCTGTTCCCGTCTGGAGGCTCAATAATTGATCAGTGGACTGCACATTCACTTTTAAAGTTGTTACAGATGCAGACAATTTATTTTGGGAGCATCTTATTAAACCTATTATTATTGCAGGCTCACATGAATAAATAAATTGTTTAAACAGTTGTGCAACACAAAAAGGCAATATCGTAGCCATGCAATATTGTTTTCTAAATTAATAACTAGCCGTGTGTATGTGTGTGTGGAGAGTGGTAGCGTCGTGTTGAGCGCACTGCGTCGTGAACCCGGCAACCCCCGAGCTCAATTGCTGTTCACGGTCAACACCGGTGACGTTTATCCGAACGAGCCCTGGGCGTCCCCTAGGTCGACTCAGCCTCAAATGAGTACCTGGTGCTATGTGTAAACATCGTCACTAGAGAGACAAAGGGCGTGATTCTGGCCACTCACCCCCTCGTGTGCCCTGCCAGTCTTACTAGGTGCTAGCTAACAACACTTTCCCCAACAGTCTCTGAAGGCTGCACGGGGGATCTTTGTGTGTGGCCCACCCACAATAACATCGCAGCCTTATCTGGACAAACCGGGACCATCTTCTTGTCTTGCCCTAAATTTCTGAGAAATTAGTGAATAGCAGGAGTCTGGTATAAACTAATTAATGCGTTGACTCATTAACATAATATCGGTCCTTCGGCTCCAGATACAGGCACGGAAACACGCATCGTGGTGAGCCATGATGAATCCACTGCTAGATGAAGGCCGCCCCGAGCTGCTCGCCCGCCCGCCAGCCACTTCTCGCGATCCGGCAGCTTCCTCCCACGTGTAGCGAGTCCAACTGAGTTGCAGACGTTGTCTTGGGAGCAACACTATTTATTACACCAACTCAACATAACATAAAAAAACTTACACTTGGGTGTTGAATGCCCATCTAGCCACGCTACGGCAGAACTAGACACGGTTCACTATCCCGGCCCGGACCAGGGTCCCGGACCGCGTGGCTAGAGACTTGTTTAACCCGACGTGGATCTTCATCACCAGCAACAGGAAGAACCCCGAACGCCTCATGGGGCCCCGTTATATCGGCCTGGGCTGGGGCTGGCTCCACCCCTCGCCCCGCCCACCTTCTAGATCTCTCGAGCTCTTTCCCGAAGGCTCCCGAGAGCTCTTTTATACCACGTGACCGCCCAGCGGCCCCCGTCCACCGGTGGCCCCCCTCCAATATCATCCGGTCACGTGTCGGCAGGTCAACCAGCGTATCATGCCCCAATGTAACCCTGGCTGGCTGACACTCCCTCTCGCTCCCTCACCGGGAGCCCGCACCGCACACTGCACGCGATGCCTCCACGCTGACCAGCGCTCACCCAAGCCCCGCTAGGGCTGGTGGTACTACGTCCAGCACGCGGGCCTCACATAATGCCAACACATTATCCGCCGTGGCTTTGTAAGCCCGGCACCACACAGTGACAATCACAGTCACTACAAATGTAAACGCTCGGTCAATCCGGCCCGTCTGACGTTGGCCCTCCTGGCCCCTGCGAGGCGCCTCTCGCTCCCCGAGAGCGGCGAGCGCGGACCGTGCGGCAGCAGCGGCGGTGGTGAGTCACAAGTCGGCGTCTTCATGATTCTCAGTCTTTTCTAGCTCCCCTCCCCTCCCCAGACAGCTCCGGCAATGATACCTTGCTCTGTAACAAAATAAATAGGCAGACCATACGCCTCTCCGCATTAATAACCAAAGTTTCCATTTTACACAGCCCATCAGCCGCACGGCCTTCTGGGAGTACGTGATGTTAGCAGCGTTGGGTCAACGCAAGCAAAACTCGGGACCGGTTGTGACATTCGGTGTCTCGTCAGTCGAGGCAGGCTCGCTTCAACTAATGCTGGTGAACTGCCCGATGCTAATATGCCCTTTCCACCAGATGTGGGCCCAAAATAAGTATAGATACTTTATAGAACTTATAAAATACTGAACTAATGTGTATTGTACGAAATAATAACGCGAGTTAGTTACAGGTGACGTTTGCGTCGAGTGTCAAGCGATCGTGAGCTGGTGGTGCAATGTTTTGATAATGAGCGCTGGTGAAAGTGAAATTAGCATTTACAGCTATTTGGCTGAAATGAAAGTCCATCGTTAATAATACAGAAGTAAGTGTGTGTGTGTGTCAGTATTAAGCATATACTATATGTTGAAAAAATAATTAGCAGGAGCCTGAGCATACTTCTTAACATTCCTCCGTGAAAGCCGTCTGACCTCCTCTTGTACCGTGAATGTCTAAGTGTGCTCCGGCAATTACGCGCCGTGCGCTGCTCGAAATGTCGCTCCCCTCCACTACGGCGCAGGCTCATTTCATCCGCTCTTCCGCCTCGGCCCACCCAGCCGCGTGAACCGTTCACGCGGTCGATCGGCAAAGCTGCGTGTGGGTGGTGGGGTAAAACCGTGGGTACTCCCAGCTCTTCCAAAGCTGTCTGCCCTGCGCGGAAGAGTGGGCCCTCTGTGCAGGGGGGTGATCCTTGGGCTCTCCATGCCCCCGCCTCTCGCCCTCCACAGATGCACTCGCTGAGGCTCCTGAGCCAGAGTCAGCCGTCGCAGATTTTCCACAGCATGTCGGACAACGTGCGCCCGACGCAGGGCCTCAACAACCGATGCATCCGCACCAACATCAACTTCAGCCAGCCCGGGAAGGACTGCCCCAACAAGAAGCCGCAGAAGCTGCAGTACAGAGGTGCGCGCCACGGGGGCCACCGCCAAACGCCGCGACGTTGGTGGTGACCGGCACCGCGAGGCCGCGGCGGCGCGCGACCGGTCGAGCGGGTTGGAACGGCCGTGGCCGCCGTCCCTCGGGGCGGCGGTCTCCCTCTCTCTCGCCAGCGTTGCCCACCGCCGCTCTGGGGTTTGATCCGCAGCAAGGCAGCTTCCGCGGAGCGCGGCTTTCTCTCTCTCTCGCGCGCGCGCGCGTGGGGCACCTCTGGCCCGCCTCAACTGAAGCCGGTTGACCTCTCCAAGACGTGCGCCCGTAGAGCCTTGAAAGGTTGAGCCGAGCTCAGGCGCCACCTCTCCTCGTGCTGCGAATTAAAATGTTGCGCGCTTCAAACCGAAGCGGTGTAGTTTGGGTAGCGCACGCGCAACCTTTCTCCTCGAGTGAACAACGGCACGGGGCGTGGGGTGAACGTGAGTGTGGCGGGGGCCGCGCTGGCCGCCCATGGTGCTGGCCCCACCACCACCCCCCGGTGCGTGGCAATGCCGGAATAATTAGTAGACCTTCGCCCAAGAGCGAATTAAGTCGAAATGTAGGTTCATTGTCCGTGTGTTTGCGTGTGTGTGTGTGTTTGCGTGTGTGTGTGTGTTTGCGTGTGTGTGTGTGTGTTTGCGTGTGTGTGTGTGTGTTTGCGTGTGTGTGTGTGTGTTTGCGTGTGTGTGTGTGTGTTTGCGTGTGTGTGTGTGTGTTTGCGTGTGTGTGCACGCACAGGCGATCTGTCACGTTGTTGTCAAGCTGTTGATCTGAGTGGACTTAATTCCTATCTACTTTTAATCCTGGATTTGCCACCAGCGAGATCAGACTTTAATTAATCACGGGTTAAGATGTGAGAGAATTATCCTGTCATCGCTGGAGGTGAGCGCAAGCTTTAATGAAGGCAGCTGTGGTGTGTCTTTACCCAAATCCAGGACATTGCTTGCAATAAAAGTTAAGGTAGAAAATAGAAAATGAAATGTATTGAGAATTGTGCTGATTGCCATGAATAATTGGCTACATGATTTAATTGGATACTGTTAGGGTAGTAAGGTGTCAATTATTGAACCATTAAACATCGTGAGCTTTGAAGCTCTAAAACATAATTAAAACTTTGCATCTATACTGCATGTCAAATTATTCAATTACTGAATTTAAGCCAAATTAAACACATCCGATGTTTCATAGAAAGTTAATTTAAAAAAGAGTGAAAATGCACTAATTGTCAATTTTCTCTTGCAGTTAATGAATTGATTCTGAAATAATGAAGATGTGAGCAACGGCCTTGACTGCAGCACTTTGAATGTTGTTGAGGCAGAACACCAATTTACAAATACTGGACAAAAAAGATTTTACAGAGCTAAAAGATAAAATATATACGACAGCTAATCCCGGCTGTAATTGTGTACATTTCGTAAACAATAAGAAAACTCGGTGCCAGGGCACTGTCCCTGACACTTGCTCGTAAAGCGACGCCACCGCGGCCGACGGGGACCCATCGCGCCCATGAAGACGCCACTCGAAGACACGGATCACCGGAGTCTCGTTGCGAGGAGGGGAGAGGAGGGGCGACGAGTCTCGTGACAGCTACGACGTCCACCACCACCACCGCCACCACGGCGCTGAAATACCCGGTGCCATTCCACGATGCCAGGAACGATTCACAAAACCCGGCGGTAATGAAGGCAGAAAGTTCCCGACTTCGAATACAAATGCTGCTTGACAAAAGGCGCATCAAAGGGGCGTTTTGAAGCAGACAATCCGAGGGAGGAGGAAGTGCGCTCTCCACTTCAAAGGACCTTTACCGGACTAATGACTGCATTCTGCCGTTGGGTACGGTGCGAGAGCCGGCACGATGCGTGCACTTGCAGCGCGGACAGACGCGGGGTTGCTGGGGGCCCACGGTCATCGCATGCACACGGACACGCACGCACGCGCACACACTCACTCACACACGCACACGCACGCACACTCACGCACGCACACTTACGCACACGCACACACACACGAACACACGTGCACGCACTCACACACACACTCGAGCTGATTCAGTCAAAGAGTTCTGTCACAGCCTTTGCTGCCTGGGGGGACTGGGCCTGCGTAAAGCACATCCCGTCACACACACTCTCGCCAGGGCCTCCACTCACACGTGTGGTGTGTAGATGTACACTTAGACCACAGTGCATATGCGACCAACTTCGGGAATGCAACGTTATATGTACGGTGGGGGACAGGGGTATGGGGTAGGGGTGCACAGGGGCATTGTTATTTTATTCCCAGCTGGCGAGCGGAGGGAGGAAGCGTCGCGACGGGGCCGCGCTGCGCTCCCACGCGCTCATGGTCCGCTCCCACGTGCTCATGGTCCGCTCCCACGTGCTCATGGTCCGCTCCCCGGCGGGCGGCGTGCGAGCCACCCGGGGGGGGGGGGGTCTCCCGAGACGGCTCGGCTGCGCGCAAATTGTGAATGCCGCGGTTATTGTCGTGTGGATAATGACGGCGGTGGTAATTATTGATCAATATATTCTGGCAAACAAAAAATGTGCAGCTCAGCTTCTGTGGCCAGTGCATTCATTTTTGAGGCTGCGGTTCAGGCATAGGTAGCATTCGACACGCTCCGGTGGCTGCTTGAGGCCAACGGCTTCTGCCTTGTGTACAATCGCAGATGAGGTCGAGCGAAGAGGTTGTCGCGTTGGAACGGAGGTAACGGAAGTAAGTTACGGAGCTCGTCAAGTTCATCGCTTTTTGACAGTTGCCTAAAAGTGTGTTTGTTTTTTAGTCCACACTTGCCCATTCACTCAAACTCAACAGCCAAAGTAGAATCTTCTTCAAGAAAGGGCTCAGCCTACAAAGCAAAGCAATTTTCTTGACCAGATATGTTTGTGTGGTTTAAACTAAATAAAATAATTCTATTGCAATGGCTGACAAGCCTCTTGGACCTAATTTGAATTCATTCGGACCCTGTCAAGTACAAAGCAATGGGCAAAACTTTGTCATTTATAAATGTGTTTTTAAGTTGCACAAGTTGTTATTGTCGTCGTCGTCGTCGTCGTCTCTGTTGGCATGACATGAACAGTTTGCAGTTTGCAGCCTCATGGGGGTGTGCTCGGTGGCGCACGTAAAGTGTCGGAACTAAAATAGTCTGGGCATGGGGGCGCACGGGCAGCGCAATGACTGGCCCAGCCAAGCGAGCTGGGGCCTTGGCAGAGACGCGTGGATCACCGCTCGTGCTGCTCCATTGCCTGCCAAGGAGATACACGTTTGGTCACTTGGCCCATTCTCCGCAAAGCCACTGACAATGAAAACAATCAGGCAGCACTTGTGTGTAAGGTTGTATCCGACCCCACGGACATCCATGGATTGGCTTTCATTTACTCCTGCAGAAAAATGTCGAAAGCAGGTGATTTTGCAGAATTCTATTACCATGCTCTGCACAATTTATTGGAAAGCAGCTTGTATGACTCGTCCTTGCTGTGTCCGCTTCTCAGCCCCAGCGATGATCTTGAAGATATTATTATCTGAATTGCTCGAGCGTTACTCCGTCGTCGTTTCATTGTTTTATTTTCGCCACGCGCGTCACCGGTGTGCGGCGATGCCGACGTCGGGGAGGTCGAGTGCCCGAGGGGAACAGGCGCGATGACGAGACGGTGGTCGTCGTGGCGTGCGGCATCGTTTAGCCCCAGCGCTGCCGCCTGCGCTCGTGAACGCTTGGAGGCTGCGTGAGGGCTTCGCGTGAGCCCAGCGAGCCCTTGAATAGGCAGGCCACCCGCAAGGATTGAAAGAGACAGGCAAATACTCTGTTATGTGTCGAAATGAATAAGCAGATATTGGGAACATTATTGCATGGACCAGTTTAATATATCAAAGTATTGCGTTGGGGTTTTTTTTTCCTTTCAATTGCAGCCTAGAAAAGCTTTCGGTCAGTTGGATAACTTTGATATGAAGTATATTTTGCGTTTGTTTATTTAGTTATGGTGGGCGTGGGCGGCGAGCGGTTGTTCCGTTAATTTTCAAAGTATGCCAATTGTTGACAGTTTCTTTGTTTTCCCGTCTAGTCCATTTAAGTATATTGACTTGAATTGCAGTGGTGTTCAGGACTATTAATCAGACATGAATTTATCTGGAAATAAAGTACATTTAATTTGATGTCTGTGCGTTTGCTGACATTTTGTGATTTAGATAGTTAATTTTCCGTCGCATTATTATTTTGCCGTAAAAGTCACCTCTTGATGTTGGTTATTTTAATCTATACATTGTATCAATTGCAGAGATGGGGGGGGGGGTGAAACATCTCAAAGCACGTTATCGCAACGATTGGGATTAAATGCAGAGTTACATAAGTGAAGGAACAATACAATAACACGTTGTTATGAGTGTTTCATTAAAAATGCTTTTCGAAAGATTCCATATGCACGGTCTATTAGAATTCAACATTGACGAACTGCACTGCTGCTTAGAACTCTGGTACAAAGCCAGCAGGCACACGGTCGAGAGGCGCGGTAGGCAGGGCACAATAACAGGCGAGCGCTTGGAAGCCACCCTGCTCAGGGTTCGGCAGCGTGCTGGAGGTTTCACATCTCTCACCGTAATCTCTCGTCCTGCAGATGAGCCAGTGCAGAGCGGCCCTGCGTGCTCTGTGGACATTAAAGGTCTCCGGGAGCATGTTTGGCAAAGGGCGGCAGCGTGAGCCCCACGTGACCTTGCTAGAGTTCCACGGCAACCCAATGAGGATGTCACACCCCCCCCCCCTTTCAGCACCCCCCCCCCTCCCCGTTTGTTCACGCACAGCAGCACAAAACACAAATCTACGATTTCCCTCTTGTAGGTGGATATCATTAGAGACGAGACGTACGCATTCAGAAGCGTCGTCACATCTGAGTCAACGAAGCCCCCACCCGCCACTCCCAAGCGGCCTGTCGCTCAGCACGGCGGCAGTAGGTCGGCCACTGCTCTCGAAGACGTCGACCGTGATCGTTAACAGAATCGCCATATGTATCTAGACTGCAGGAGGAATCCGATGAGCTATGAAGCTCTTTGCCACAGATGTCCAGTAGAGGCACTGGGTCAGAAGGTTACAACATCAAACAATCCAAAAACACGATCGGAGTGCAAAGTATAAGAAAGGTAAACAAATCACATAAACAAATATAGAAACAAAATGTAGTTACCAGGTTACCAGGTAAGGCCAGCTGAGGAATTAACTTGTTTTTCGGAAGCGACCTGGCCACAAATGATACCGCGACAAAGTGGCTTATCGTGCGGAAATTCACAGCGGCCAAATTCTGTAAATAATCTAAATAAATAATCTATAAATAATCTAAATAAATAATCTATAAATAATCTAAATAAATAATCTAACGGCGCGGGACAAGAAGAGGACGAGGCCTCTCGTCGGCGTCGTCGCCCTACGGAGATTTTGCACCGACGGCACGCGCTCGAAACTCAAATCGAATCTCAAAATGCATCGTCACTTCGAGGCGAAATGTGATTTGTAACGAGGTGTTTGCTTATCTGGCCGGGAACGTGGCATGGGACGGCACACTCTTGGCATCCCTGATAATGCATCTCTTTTCATTTTCCCCATCTTAACGAATAACTGCGCGCGTTTACAGTTTGCATGAAATCAAACAACGAATACAGCGGCTTTAAGGGTCGAGGACTGAATTACCGTGGCCGTATACAAATTACCATGATAATTGCAGGAAAAAATTGGAATGGTTGCTTACATTAAAGTGCCTTTTTTACCTTTTTAACCATTTTTTAATTACCGATGGGTCAGATGTCTGCAGCAATGGCCTGTGAAGTTAAATTGCATTATATCATCACACCCTGGACACACACAAACCCACACACAGCATGTCCGCACTGTGGACCTATTAGTGTCGGGAAGCAGGTGGAGAAGACAATGTCACCTTAGGGTGAATAAAAAATTGGGGAGAATTTGTATTCTCTGTGAACCATTCTGATCCAGATTCCTGTTTAACTATTGAACTGAGAAACTGTCAGCTGCTCTTAGTCCACAGCTTACAGACCTTACGATATATTACCATTGACTGCCCTTGGTCAATCCACTGCTGGATGAAGGCTCTCCCCACTAGTGTGTGGGGGGGGGGGGGGGGTGACCATACTTCACTAGGCTGCAGTGACGGTTTCATGAAGAGAGAACCCGGGACCGGTTCAGAAGCCACTCGCCACCTTGTCAGCCGTGGCCCGGAATCAAAGTCAGGTGGTTGTTTACTCACACCCCGTATGTGAACATAATTAAATACAAATGTTTATACGGTAAAAAAGACACACTTGTCTGAATGCCAGCTATTGCCTTGTGTGAATGAACAGCACTTCTACTTTAACGGGGTTTCTGTACCATGAGGTGAAGGGTCGATTCTGAACTCTCCGAGACCCCACGTTAGAGAACGGTCCATGGAAGGAGATGTCACAGAACTGCTTCTGAAAACCTCTCAAGTGACCTCTTCTCCACACCGGGGGGCAGCAATTTCCTCCCACTCGCTTTGCATGACAATACAACACCGAAATACTCAATTCTCACATCGCTCGAATGCAGCTAAATTTAACCAAAATCCGCATGTCATTTCGTCATCGGGTTGAGGTTCAATCGCAGACGGCTGCAGCCCCAATCTCCGCCCGGGATCTCAGCGGTGGCGCCAGCTCAGCGCTCTCCAAGCCTCATTGAGCCACAGAGCCACCTCGGCAGGCACGGAGTCTCTCGTCCACCCATCGTAAGTGATGCCGATCGGCTATCTAAGCCTCACTTCGCGGCACCATCAGTTGTTCTACAATAGAGCGGTTTAGGGCCGTCACTGCACTCTGACAATCGCAAGACGTATGCATAATGCCAATGATAGTCCATACATGTGCATGTTTCTCGACTTATTGTGTCGCAAGAAACCTGTGGCCTTCGGCTCGTCGGTAGCTTCAGCTGGCTTGCACGGTTTATTGCGAAAGACGAAAAGTCCATCTGGAAATTGTAACGAGTCCGTGAGCTGCAGTGCCGTGCGACCATGGCACTCGGACTGAGTGGAGCAGTGAGCAGTGCGAAATGTCCCGCAGCCAATTTGCTGTTTCTCTATTATGCCGTCGCTTGCACAATCCTCGTTTTTTTACTGCCGCAATTAACACATTTCACATGAGAAGAAGTGGTGCATATTAGGAAGCTAGAATTATTTTCTTGAAGAAGTGTACTTTAAAAAAACTCACCTAAATTTCTGCCATATTCTCAGATATTGAGAGCAATTAAAATTAATTGTCCTCTGTACAGTGTCTGCTTGACGTCACATCCAGTCAACTCCCTGTCTCACACATTACTCATTTGCTCTTCTTGTGAATTTAATGCAAACCTGGGTCATTATTAAAACAAAATAATCACACCACAGTACTTGTTTTTTTTCCTTCTAAAGATCCCACGCCTCGAGTTTCCTGGGCCCCTCTTCACCCCGACAGTGGCCCCATCGTTCGTGGCTGCGCTGCGTTGCCACCGAAGAAGAAGACGACGACGTTCGGAAGACATTACAATTATAATAATGGCGACACCAAAGAGGTGGGAGTAACGAATACAGAAGACTAACCACGGGTGATTTACAATTCCTCAAACATTTCAATTTGTGCTCCTGTTGATGTCATTCTTTCGACCGAATATTATTTACATCCTAGAGAATGTGAAAAACCTCACAATAATATTCTTATTGCTGTTGTTGTTATTATTATTATTTTTACGTAAAAGAGTAATTATTCCCAGTGCTCCGAGTACACGGGGTAGTGTGCATGGATTGAAAGTGTCACTCTGCATGTACACAGATTCATTTGTACAAAAACACTCCATCCAGCTCCCCCATTCCTTTTTTTCAATATTCTACCCCACTCCGTGTCCCTCCAACAGTTTGTTTTCCTTTCAGACAACATTTTGAATGGGATACATTTCCATCGATAGTACGTAATTTATATAGGATTTACGGTATATCAAATAAGGACCATGGTAGTGACCCCTAAACATCATTCGATTAGGCTAACATGTCACACGTACGCATAATTCAACAACAAGAAACAATCCCATTTATGAGATGCATTTTGAAGAGTAAGAACCACTCTAATTGTTACACATTTATTAATCCACTGCTGGATGGAGGACTCCACCACACTGCGGGACCTGTTCAGCCGCCGTCCCCCACTATGACCAGCGCGGATTCACCAACGCAGATGTCCAGGACCAGTGGAGGCAAAACTCGCTCCTCTTATTCGTGACCGAAAATCAAACTCGATTCACCCAGTTCCCAGTGCCACTCACCCACAGTGCGTATGCGGCACGTGTGTGTGAGTGTGTGGGTGGGTTCGTGAATTTAAACTCGCATTGCCGGCGAAGTCGTAGAAATGTGCGCCTTCAGGCAGGGCCAGAATAAAATAAACACATTGAATTTAAAATCGCATTGTATTCATGAACAGATTTTCCAGCTCTTGCCTCCAATACCGAATTCTTTGTGCACACATCGGTCATCAGCGTGAAGCGTCAGGGTGATGTTCGTGCACAAGGCTTAGTTGTTGTTGTTATTGTTATCACCTCGCTCGTTTGCCTAAGAAATCTTCACGAATCAGGAGGCACCTGCCAAGTTTTAGAATTAGGAGGCCGATGTTGTTATTATTATGTCATATTTATATTGTTATTGTATGTCATTCCCATTAACATTGATATTGTTATTGTGTGTATCATTCACATTTATATTGTTATTGTGTCATGCACATTGATATTGTTATTGTGTCATGCACGTTGAGTAATTTGCAGGTACATTTTCATCATTGGGATGTTTGTAAAATACCAGTTACATTGTGTGGGCTTGTTTTATTTTTTTATCAGCGATGGAAGCAAACTGGAGAACCCAGAGAAAGCCCAAACAGAACGTCGAGACTCAAGACAGTGAGGAGGAGGAGGAGGAACCCCGGCACCTCTCGCTGCGAGCCACGAATGTTACCACCGCGCCTACCACCACCACCACTGCCACCACCACCACCACCACCGCCACCACCACCGCCACTGCCACTGCCACCACCACCACTGCCACCACCACCACCGCCACCGCCACCACCACCACCAGCACCACCACCGCCACCACCACCACCGCCACCGCCGCCACCGCCGCCAGCGCCACCGCCACCGCCACCGCCACCGCCACCACCGCCACCGCCGCCGCCGCCGCCACCGCCGCCGCCGCCGCCACCGCCGCCGCCGCCGCCGCCGCCACCACCGCCGCCACCACCGCCACCACCACCGCCACCACCACCACCGCCACCACTGCCGTCCCAATTAGCGTTGCGCTCAGTCCACGATGCAGTCGCTGCATTGCCGTGCAGTCGGAGGCACATTCGGTCTAAACTCATTACTCACAGCGTGCAGCCACTAAAGGAGCCATCGTCTCATTAAATTAAAATATTAAGGCAGCCCTCTCACTCTCGCGGACCGGACCATTAAAGGCGTGCGTGCGATTGCGCTGATGGGATGGACTACACGCCAAGGGTAATGCATGTTTCCCCCTTCCGTGGAAATCAAGCCCGCGTAGCCGAGTCGCGCGTGGAGGAGGGGTTCGAGAGGGGGAGGGAGAGGGGGGAGCGAGAGAGAAAGGGAGGGGGAGAGAGAAGGGGTGAGAGGAAGAAAAAGAGAGAGAGAAAGAGAGGGAGGGAGAGAGATTTAATTAACGGTGTCCAATGCAGCTCCTCGTTTCTCGTTTTGAAAACCCCTTTGCCTTCAGCCCTATTAGGAATGGAGACCACAATCGCAGCTTCCATAAAATCGTCTCTTGCGCCTCCAATTCAGTGGAGGAGTCCTCCCAAGGCGTGTGCGGCGAAGTGGTTTCCGCTCGTGCAGCTGCGACCACAAGACCTTATGGCGGTGGGCAGTTCTTCAGCAGCAGAGCTCCGGGTGTTCTACAAGTGATGTTCCTGTAGCGTTTCTGACAATAGTCGTGGCGATGTCCTGCTGCTCAAATGAGTGTCGATGCCGTTGCTTCTTATGGCCTGTTGACATCCCTGAGTCACTGGTGGAAATGCCACACTCCTAAGGCGAGGGTTGAGTCCCCACGAGGTGGTACTAATTTAACCGACCCTGGAAGGATAATGAGCTGAGTAAACCCAAAACCAGGAGTTGAACTCACAACCTTTTCAACACGAGCCACTCGTCTTCCCCAGAGCCACCTGCTTGTCATGGCTAATAATAAGCGGTTCAACGGGTAAGGGAGGTTTCATTTGGTCGCGAGAATGAAATGAGATTTGAGCCGCAGACAAACGGGGCCTTCCAACTCACAGCTGAACGTGCGCGGTGGCCGAGTGGCTCAGAGGGCGGAGCACCGAGATCCTGGGCCCTGCTCTGGTCACCGGGCGACTGCGCACACACAAACACAACCCGCCTCCTCCTGCACTGACGCCGCGAGCCGCTCCTGGAGCCGACAAGTCCATAGAGCATCACGGGAAGGTGCAAAAAGGCCACGAATTCGTTCCTCCCCGCAACCCCCCCCCCCCCCCCCCACGTTAAATATTTCAGGTTTTTGTCGATCCACTGCTGAATGTTAAGCCTCCCCACACCGTATCAGCCATGGCAGTTTGACCGTACTTCACCATGCTGACTAGGGCAGATTGATGGAACGGAGGAACTAGGATCAAGGATGGAACTTCCTGGGAATCGAACTCTTCCAGGCTCGCGGTTCGGAGTGCGGTGCGCGGGCCGCCGTGCCACGGCGCGGGGTCCCTGCCCCTCCTGCCCCTCCTGCCCGCAACGACTCTCGCCCGCGTTCGTAAATGCGGCAAAGACGTGGACATTTAAAAATGCCCAAAACAACGCTCGGAGCGGAGCATCTCTCTGCTTCATATCGCTCGTTCACTCGCTGTCGCCCACGCGGTCGGCGAGCGCTTTGAAACTCTGCTGCCCTGGCATCGTTCGGGAGTGGGTCCGCTCCCGTAGAATACTGATTCAGCCGAGTCTTTGGATCAAAAACCAACAGAAAAAAACTGCAAGTCACGTGAAGAGGCTTTATATATTTTCTTCTGCTCCTACGTCCGCCTGAAACACCAAAACATTTGGGCGAACTGATCCATCAAAGTGGCAGGCCTCTCCTGTACTACAAGGGAACGCTCTTGAAACACTGTACGGCCGGGATTTAGCTTTGTCGCAATTCATCAATGTAAAATTCCGCCGTGGAAAACAAATTCAACGAAGTCAAACAACTCCGTGCCGGGCTTGCTTCCCCGAGGCGATATTAGCGCCGTGCACAGCGCCCCGCTGGTGTAATTGTCGTTCACTGACTACTTGCTGACGAATAAGGACTCGCTCTTCAACTTGCCAACGGACGGTGAAGATGATGATGCTGCTGGTGTGTCTGTCTCTCTCTGCCGAGTGGAAACGCGCTCGCTTCGTTCGTTTCATCGGCACGATGCCCACCGTTCCCCTCCCAGCGCGTCACATTGAATACGCAGCCCCTGAAGAAGCTCCCAGCATGCGGAGCGAAACGTTGGACACGATGGTCAACACAACGAGCGGAACAACACGAGAACACACGGGAGGCACCTTCTTTGGGCATTTAGCCAATTCCACTGAATGAGTATTGGGGCTGATATGGGAGGAAACTGGAGGAGCTGGAGAAGACGCCACGCTCGCGTTCCATGCTGCATATCCTCTCGTTCAACTTGGGTGAGAGATTTATAATTGATTCCGCGACCGTATACTCACCATCGTGGCATCAACGGCGCGGTGTTGGCGTGCGCTATTAACCCGGTGGAACACAGCGCGATTCTTGGCCAGCATCAGCGGCGAGTGATACTTGAACCGTGTCTTGGTGCCCAACGCCACCACCGCGCACTGAGCAGCCCCCGTGACCGACACATGCAGTGGGAGGGTTTCATCCAGCAGTGAGTTGACAAAGTGCCGTGAGAGCTTCGTTGTGTTCTACTCACCAGCGTGCCCTTAGTCGAGCCTCACCCTGTCTACCGCTATGTCCGCCCACGATTCATTTGACGCAGACAACAAACTGCGCTTATTCGTTACAGCTGCGGAAGTGGGCACAGCGATCGTTTACAGTGTGCCGTGCCTATTATAAGGGGTGGGCAAAGTAGTGTAATTTAAATCTGGCATGAATATATTATCAAGAATAGTATTGTGTCTGACAAGGCGAGTTGAAACTTCGGCGTGTGAATGTCACACGTGTCGAGACTCTGGAAAGATTTTCCGTTTTAAATTTGCAGGTTTTTTTTTTTAGTGTGATCCTGAAATCAGCTTTAGGCTAAAAATGATCGCCTTCACACATCGTGTCTTATGGCGCTTAATTACGTGACAAAATATTATTTTAAATAGATACAAGTTATTATACAATTTGGTGATGCGCATTTCATACTATTATTTTGCCAAGCGCTGTGCATGTCATTCATATTTATTGTAAAAACTAAATCAGGCACCCGGATTCTTTTGCGTTAGGCTCACTGAGCTAAAAAGCTCCGTTTTGTGGCTGATACGACGGTAGCCAGCACCTTGTACATGGGAAGGGAAGGTTTGCACAGAACAAAAGTCGGGATACTTTATAAACAAGACACGTAAATAAGGCGAAACCACCGGAACTATACTCTTGGGTTCTCTCGGTAAAGTCGCGTAGGCATAAAAAAACCAGAACGATGTATAATGGGAATGGATCGAGAAGTCCACTTTGGTCGCGCTGTGCAGAACACGAGGGAGAGGAATCAAATGCACGCTCTTTAAAATGACATTTACCGCTGCAATGATTCAAGTCGCGTTACCCATTTTTAATTAACAGTCATTCCACAAATGGAATTCTCACAAGCGGCTTTACGAACGGAAATGGCAAAAAATGTGCGTAACTTTACAAATATCACAAGGCGTTAGGTTTGTTTTTTGTATTATTGCACAGACGACTGAGACGTATTGTCCCCACAGAGGCGAGGCACCAAACCGTGGCCTGGGGCACTGCTACCTTCACCGCTTCAAACCCGCCACCCAAACGCGAACTTTGAACCTTCACCTTAACCCCAAACCTAAAACACAAACCCCTAACACTAACCTTGCACCAAGCTAGAGCAGCAGCAGCAGCAGCGTCCTTTCGTGTTCCATCTAGGGGAGGATCAGCAATTGGGAATTTGAAAGGACCTTTCGGTGGGTAAGCATAGCCTATCAACTATAAAACTAATTACCAAGCAATGTCTTCGATAATTTAATGTCCTCATGGTGTCAATTCTCCCGTAACAAGACGCTCTGCTGTCTCGGTGGGGCGCCCTGACGTGTAATCGCATCAATGTATTCATGGTCAGGACAGCGAGTTTCATCCCGAGGCTTCAGACCTCTTTGCATCCGAATCATTTCCTTACCACTTTAGTTTCATGCCTGTGGGTATTTGGTCATCCTCGTACAACTACCATTGTTGTGACTTCCGAAAAACGCATGACACATCATGCCTGTCTCAAATTAGTATTTTCATTTGTGTGTGTGCGTGTGGTGTTTTTTTTGTCCAGATCTTTTGTCCTTGTCATTTTCTCTTTTCTACGGAAAATAAGCTCGTAAGGAACCCTGTGGCTGTGCGCGACTGCGCCCGGCCTCATGACCATTAAGAGGCCACGACTGTGCATGTACACCAAGCAGCACGAAACAGTGTAACAAACACAGAACAACATTATATTTCAGTTGCAAACAGGGGTTCTTCTGTAGCTCGAGGAATTATATTTGTGTACGTTTGTGTGTTTCCAGAGAATAGCATTTTGGAAACATTTTAATGATGAAGCCAACTCGATGCAGCGTTGGGCGGTGTGCGCATTCTGCTGGGCGGTGCATCTCTCTGTGTAGATTATTGTGCAAAAGATGAAGTTGGGATTGCTGGTGCCAGTCTATTATTGTATCATGGAGATAGCATGCTAGATAACTGCAAGATATCACAGTTCAGGGATATAATAATATTAACTCAACCAAGGAACTTAAGATGCTCCCAGTACAACAGCAGCAGCAGCAGCAGCAGCAGCAGCAGCAGCAGCAGCAGCAGCAGCAGCAGCAGCAGCAGCAGCAGCAGCAGCAGCAGCAGCAGCAGCAGCAGCAGCAGCAGCAGCAGCAGCAGCAGCAGCAGCAGCAGCAGCAGCAGCAGCAGCAGCAGCAGCAGCAGCAGCAGCAGCAGCAGCAGCAGCAGCAGCAGCAGCAGCAGCAGCAGCGCGACCACCTTCACAGGAGGCCTGCAAGTCCCTGACGTGGCACGACTCGGCGTACGTGCGGAATAAACGTACCGCAGGTGGCGCGGAGAGCTGTGACATCAAACTCAAGTCTCCCCACGCTGACTTCATCTAAATAATTTACCGCCATTAATAAAATATTATTATTTCAATTTTGTTGACATATTTTAATTATTCATTAATATCCTCTCGTTTTAAGATTCTGCTGCCCTCTTGGTTGCTCTGCTTTTATCTGAGGCCTGTGAAGATGCACAGTGCCAGCCAGCTCTCAAGTGGGACCGACTGCACACCTATTACAGTTGAGCTGCAGCAAGATCGTTTGACACGACGTTGAGCGATGACACGCATTCTGTGGCGCCATTCTATTACACTGGAGTGTGTGCCACTGAACGACGCGGCGGCAACACACGTGCCCACGTAACATTGCATTGCATTCATTTTTCCGGCCCAAAGAATGAAACTGTCACCCCATGTGTTAAAGTGTAGAATTGTGCAACATCGTGGCATTCGGGCTGGGTTTCAACTCGAGAGCAATGTGCGCATATTGCCGTGATGCCAACATGTAGCCTGTTGTTGACCGCGTGTTTGCAACAAGTGGATAAGGCTTGTTATGCGAAACATCATCGGCGTCGCTCACTCATTGCTGTGATTTATTTCAGTGGGATGGAGGTTATGGGCCATCGATGACCCTGGAATTTAGCAGCTCATCTGCCGTTTAATGGACAGAGAGATGTGCTAGAATCTGAAAGTTAAGATTGCATGAAAGATTGTGAAAAATAAATAACAAAGGTTGACTTTTTGGCCACAGGCACAATGACGGTCAAAGGTCACACCAACAAACTCTAAATGATGCATCAACATCAACAACCATCGGCTGTTTGTTTGAATTGCATCAAAATGCAGCCCTGAAATATATTTCTCCACTCGTGCACACCGTGTCAACCCACACGCTTCACCCGTTTTCTTGTACAGGGACATTGAGTTTTCAGGTCCTTACGGCATACAGCCGTTGCAATACGGGCAACAACAAGAAATGTCTCTTTGTTTGTGTTTCTCCCTTGTGATGGGACTTTGTAGGATGAACGTTGAGATGTATAAGGGGCACGGGGTGACCAATAAGGTCTGAATTGGTCTGTAACGAGGTAGGGCACTGATAGGGGGTTGACAGCTGTGCTAGTGGCAGCTTTGGAGTGTCCCCCAGAGAGGACTTTGGCCGTCTCTTCCTGCTGTCGAGACCTCTTGGACAAGGTGCGAGTAACCCACGAGTTTACCCCACCAGAGCCCGAACTGTGGACCTACAGCAACCCACTGCAGTTGCGCTCCTTCAGTGGAGGAGGGACCGCAGACCGGCACGAACGCTCTCCCGAAGCCCTCTCGTCGAGGCCGGCAGTCCGCGCTCGACGTTGGCGGCATCCCCTGGCTCCTGGAGGCAGCGCTGCGTCCTCGCTGCGTCATCGCCGCGCTCGACACGAGGGTGGAGCCGCCGGCTCCTCGTGGTGCCACCGCCCGATCCGACTGCTGAGCGGGCTGAGTCGGGGCCGTTGTGAACGGCGGCCCCAAGAGAGACACAACCGCGGTGTGAGGCGGGTGTCTTGTGGATTGTGCGTCCCGTGTGCTATCCCTTCAACTGAATGCCTCATTTGAATTAAACATTTGCCTCTCAGTCACTGTGGGGGGAGGGGGGGGTAATTTGAGAGGTGCTCCCGAATGCTCCTGTCAGTAATTGAAATTCATGTCTGCATAAAACGCAGCCTCAGAGATTCTTTATTTTATTTTTCTTCTCGTACTCCAGTGGTGTAAAAATAAAAATCTTATTTCAAGACAGCCAGGTTCTCAGGGAAAAAAAACCCCCCACAACAATTGATCGGTTCTCGCACTTACATTCTGGTTACAGAAATAAAAGGGATGTATGGTTACACTACTTTCAACCGCTTTTCTCTGCTATCCATGAAAGGAGTTACATTTTACTCGGCCTGCGTGGAATTGTAAAGCGTTGTAAATGACCATCTATCCACGTAAACTTCTCATATCGTCATCTCTTCGTCGAATATGAGGAGTTAGTTGGTGGCTGTGCTGGCGCGGTCGAGACGATACGTCCCGTACCGCGCCAGCACAGCCACCAACTAACCGGGTACGTGATGATACGTCCCGTACCGCGCCAGCACAGCCACCAACTAACCGGGTACGTGATGATACGTCCCGTACCGCGCCAGCACAGCCACCAACTAACCGGGTACGTGATGATACGTCCCGTACCGCGCCAGCACAGCCACCAACTAACCGGGTACGAGACGATACGTCCCGTACCCGGGGTACGAGCGAGCTGGACGGGGCTCTTCTCTCTCCTCTCGTGGCTCTGCCGCAGAGGGTGAGCCGCAGCTGTCGTGCTCGCGAGCCGTCTCCACAGACTTCTCTACTCGGAGCACTACGCATCATCTGCTCCTTTACGTAATAAAAAAAACACGTGTGCGTTGAACTTCTTTCGCACCGTACGTAGCCAACCGTTCCAATCGGGTGTGCGGGAGGGAAGGACAACAAACTAAACACAAGAAGCAGCTCTAGAGAAATTTGTTTTTAATCGAGATTTAAAAGTGTAGTGGCTTCCTGATGAATGTCTGTGATAATGTGTACTGTGAGGCTTCGTAAGTTCATTTTCAGTATTGGGGTTGTTTGTTGTTTTAGCCACGAGTTGAAACCAGAGACACACAGGAAACCCAGGCAGAACTGGGGGAGAGCATACAAACTTACAAACTTACAAACATACACACAAACATACAAACACACAAACTTGGCACAGAAAGACGTACAAGTCGGAAATCGAACCCAGGCGGTTCTTGCTGCGAGGCACTCGTGTTAACACTTTGCCGCCAGCCGTTCACCCTCACGTGGACGACGAGTGTTTACACGTGTGGGTCACCCTCACGTGGACGACGAGTGTTTACACGTGTGGGTCACCCTCACGTGGACGACGAGTGTTTACACGTGTGGGTCACCCTCACGTGGACGACGAGTGTTTACACGTGTGGGTCACCCTCAGGTGGACGACGAGTGTTTACACGTGTGGGTCACCCTCAGGTGGACGACGAGTGTTTACACGTGTGGGTCACCCTCAGGTGGACGACGAGTGTTTACACGTGTGGGTCACCCTCACGTGGACGACGAGTGTTTACACGTGTGCTTCACCCTCACGTGGACGACGAGTGTTTACACGTGTGGGTAAATCTTCTCTTTGAATAATAATGATAAGAATTATCTTGAAAAATAATAATTTACAGGCCGTTGTCAACCCACTGCTCGATGAAAGCCTCAACACATTGTGTTGGGCATGGCACTTGTTTAACCATGCTCCACCAGGATGGTCGGTGCCGGGTTAGTGCACTTGGCGATATGGACCAGTTCGGGTATCACCCGCTACCGTTAGCTGCGGCCCGGGTCTACAGAGCAGTGCGCTAACCACTGCGCCACCGTTCACCCACAGTAACGAGCAAGGTCATTGGGGTTGTTCGCCATCCTTGACCTCGCTGATCGCTGGGGGTAGGGGAAGGAGGGGGGGTCGCTTCAGATATCACTCGCCACTGGTGTGAGCCTTGGCCGGGAATTAAACTCAGGTGGCCAGGCTCGTAGCGCTGGCAATCCAAGATGTCATGTTAACCGCTCGCTATTGCATCGTGTGAAATTGCTTCGCGTTCAGAAATCGGATGCAAGACATTGTCAAACCCCAAGCAAGAACACTTCCACAAGGCAGTCAAATGTGTCCAAGTAATTTAGAGTGTCGTTGCATGTCACCACAGCTGAAATTATCTTCGAACTTAAACAACAAATACAACCTCTTTGTACGCTAAATGTATATATTATATACATTATTTGCACTTATTTTTCCGGTAAGGACATAATATCTCAGCCGAAAATATCATATTAAAGTTGGAAAGTGCGTAACCATAACTTGCAAACAACGTGAAAGGTTTGGGAATAAACTTTATTTTCCTTCCGGAAATCTTTCTTCCTAATTGTGACAAATGCGCTGCTTGTCTGCGCTTCGTCTGGCCGCCTCGGTTTGGATTTCAATCCAATGTCTGTGGACAGCTCCAGCGAATGCTAAAGGGATTCTCGGGGTGTCCTCGTGAATACAAATCGTGGGTTGCTTTACGGCACTACAACTTGTGGACTTTCCTATCCCGATTCAAGAGCTGAATGGCTCACAGGGCTATACCTAATAAATGAACTTGAACTTGAACACGGGAATCCGTCTGCCCTTGCCAGAGGCGCGCGTCTGCCTGGCGCGTGACGGGGGGACCTGTTGGGGCCTCTGCAGCCAGCTCACTCACACGCACGAGACGCCGTGAATAGACCCCACTTGACTACCAGGGGGGGGGGGGCTCCCCATGAATAGACCATGAATACCAGAGGGTTGCCTCATCAATAAAATGATGTATTGATATTATTTATAGAGCAGGGGTAATCGACTCTTCTCCTTCTTTTTGCGTTTGGCTAGATGCCAATGTCGAGGTCTTGAGAGTATCTCCATGTTTAGTTGGTTCACTCGAGCACCTCATTGGGCCTTAGAATCGAGAGATCGCGGTAACGCTGAAGGCTGACACTGCAAGCCAGGGTATGAAGGAGGGCCATTGTACACAACGTCAGCTTCTGTGACAAGGTCGAGATTGTTTAGCTGCTTGCTGCTGTTCTCTTACCTCTGCCACGAATCCCATTAATCGCGCGCGTTCCGGAAATGTGAGCTCAGGCAACGTTCAAAATCAATGTGCGTGTGCTCTCGCGTGGGAGACTTGCAGTCTCTGCGGGCGCCGTGCTCGTGAGGGCTTATGCGGTGTCTCTCGAATCAGTCGACAATCCCAACATCTAAACCAACTCCCCCCCCCCAGCCCCACTGATGGATGCAAGTTCTCACTGGGAGCTTCGCCGTGACCAGCTGCC